>NC_135354.1:11962450-12105704 GCF_023851605.1 Tamandua tetradactyla
CACCCTGAACCCCCGCTGTGCTAACACCCTGTGCACAGCTCTACAATTTACCTTATCACATACAGGCACTGACCTGCCTAACTCTGGCTAAAAGAAATGAAACATGCTCTCCAAAAAGAGTCAAGTTACATGGAAACATATTAATCATTTTAAAAGTGCCCAGTTCCCCCCAGCAGTATTTAATTTTTTAGACTCTATAAAAAATATATCCCCACAATACTCTAAAACCATTGCTAACAAGAATGAAAGAAAACGAAGATTTGCAAAAATGTACTCAGTGGTGCAAATAGCAATTATCTAGATGCCTAATTGGGGGATGTTCTGCTCCAACTTAAGAAGACATGGCAACAGAACTGTAGAAATAAACCACTAAGAGAAAAAAAATATTATACATGTCCCAATCACATCATGTAAAAGCTTACACACTTTTATTAAAGTTTGGAAGGAAACCTAGAAGAATAGAAGAACATTGAGTTAGGTGCTCAAAATTCTGATTTGGTTACAAAGTCACACTTTTTCTTTCAATACCAAGAAGTATTTTTTACTTAAAGCTTAGCTTGACCAAATGCTGCGGTTAAAATGAAATGGAAATCATTTCCTTTTAAATTTTCCCCAAATGTTGCTACCCACAATGTTGGGGCCCAGGTCAGGATTTTCATGAAGCAGGCCTCTGACTGCTGGCAAAGCCCATGGAGGTAAAGCCTCCTGGTATCTGTGGAATGAGGTCTGGCCTAGGCTGCACCCTATCTAATCTGGCCTTGCTGTTGAAATACTCTACCTGAGCAGTTTCAGGTAGGGAACTGCAGAAGCTAGTGTTCGCAGGGCTGACTGAGGACACTGGGCAGAGAGGCACACTGTTCCCTGCTAATGTGGTAAACTGCTGAAGCAAATGCTGTCTAGAACGCTGACTGAAGAGCCTGAAGAGACCTGAATAGAGAGCATGCGGACAAGAAATAAACAGCTCCTGAAATAAGGAGCTGGGAAACAAACTTTGTAGCTTTGCAGGCATAACAGATGTTCAGAACAAATCTTGCTTTGACTGTACTCCCTAAAGCAGTTCCCATGTAAAAACACAATAGATATGTGAATGTCAGTTTATTTGGGCTCAAGCTCTTGCTCTTGCAAAGTTATGGGCTTGAGTTCCCTGACCTCACTTAACTAACTTCTTGTGTCTGTCATTTCTTAATCCTGCATGGTGCCCCTTCTGCTTCCATATTCTAAAACTTCAAATTCTGTGTGAGAACAAAGGGAGAGATGTTAGTTTGTTATAAAATTTATATTTAGGGTAGCACATTATCTAATTTAACCTGTATGGTCAGTTTATTTGAACACCATAATTACACAGAACTTTGAGTAGGCTGTGAGATCTTGTTAGTTTGTATAGGTTATTGTGATTCCCAGATATATCCCAGATAAATTTTGGAGAGAATAATGTTAGGTCGGGGGAACGGGGAAGGGCACTGCAACTGGAGCTGCAGAAGCGGTGTTGCCCCTCCCAACATGACTTCCGGATCTGCCCCTTCCGGTCACCTAACTTCCGGAACTGATGAACCACCCCTTCCGGACGCCTTGCTTCCGGAGAACCACCCCTCTGTACACCTGACTTCCGGAGAACCGCCCCTTCCAGACGTCACCTGACCCCCTTGCTTAAAAACTGCCCAGGCCATCACCCAGGTGCTGACTCACCTCCCTCCATCCTGGATTTGGTGAGCTCACCCCAAACCACAGAAATTGGAGCACAGAAATAAACCATCTGCTTTAGATTTCCCAGTCTACCCTCCTTCTCTCTCACTCTTTCGCCTCCTAAAACTTTCATCTTAGTGCCGAAACCTGGAGGGGAGCGCGGGTGCCGTCCTCCTGGCCTGTGGCACCCCAGTTTCCTCTCCTCCACATAGCCAGCGACAGGGGATCCTTCGGTCCACCACTACATCCACCACAGATCAGGTAAGTCCCTTCCCTCCTAGCCCTGCTGCCAGGTCTCATGGTTCCGAGAGAGCCTGTCCATTAATTACACTCCGAAAATTGTGAATTCGCATCAGGTTCTCTTCCAAGGGCTGAGGTGAACAGGGACGCCCGCTCCCTTTTCTGGGACTCAAAAAGTTGTGGGGACACTCCACTTTTTGTTTCCCTCGCAAATGAAAGGGTCTAAATCAGGGTGAGCCATCTCCTGGGGAGACGAGCCTCTGCTCATAAGAACTCCGAGGACTCTCTCAGGGCGTTGGGATGCCGACAACCCCTGGGTCAGTCCTTTGTCCTTTGCGACCCATCAGTATGTGCAATAAATCCTCAAAAACCAAACCTTATACTCCTCTGGGTTGTCTTCTGACAAACCTATCTGCTTCCAGACATGTGGCCAAAATGCCTCATTTACTTCTATAAAAAGGCTTGGCCCCAATATCAATTGGATAATGGTTCTCATCTGCCTGAGGGTGGGACTTTTGACATTAAAATCCTTACAAACCTCCACAGAGGAATGACAAATGAGCTGAAATTCCTTGTCCAGGCTTTTTTTTCTTCTGCACTCCCTCCCCACCCTTTGTACTTCCTGCTCTATGGCTCAGGTACTCCTAGCCAAAGAAACCCCCAAATCCCCACTTCTAAACAAACAATCCAATGAAACTTCCTCCTTTTCTGACCCCCCTTGATTCCTCTCCCTTTAAACGACCAGGGCCTCCACCGGATTTAGGGAAACTATCCTCTTCTCCCCAGCTCTACCCTCCTCTCCTTCCAGCGGCATCTCAGCCGCCATCTTGTCTTTCTCTCCCCCTACCACTCCAGCTGCTATCCAGCCTCCATCTTCTCCCTCCCTTTCTCCTTCTACTCCAGTGGCTCTCCAACCACCAGCATGCCCTCTTCCCCCTTCACTGGCTCTTCCTGCCACTGCCTAATTCTTCACCATCCTCAACAGCCTTGCTATCCTCACCTGTAAAGCTCCCATACCCGCTCAAAAGCTACTTTACTCTGTCCCCTCAGGGAAGTGGCAGGAACTGAAGGGTTAATTCGAGTACACACTCCCTTCTCCCTGGCTGATCTCTCTCACACTGAGAAATGGTTGGGCTCCTTCTCCAGTGACCCAACTACCTATACTAGAGAATTCCAATATCTGATTAATGCCTATGACCTTACCTGGCATGACATTCATGTTATTTGCTCTTCCTCCCTAACTACAGATGAAATGGACCGCATTTTCAATGCAGCCAGGGCTCATGCTAACCAGGTGCACATAACCAACCACACCATGCTGGTAGGGGCCGAGGCAGTGGGGATCAAGGGCCAGAGTTGGACTATCAGATGGACACCCCAGCAGGGAGAAATAGACGAAATAGGTGAGACAAAATGCTTACATGCCTCACAACCAGCATGCAGAAAGCTTCCCATAAAGTTATAAACTTCCATAAGCTAAGGGAAATTAACTCAAGGTCCTGAAGAAAATCCTGCCGCTTTTCTAAACCGGCTCACAGAAGCCCTCTCCCAATATACCCACCTAGACCCTGACTGGAGGCTGGTAAAACCGTTTTAGCCATACATTTTATATCCCAGTCAGCTCCAAATATAAGGCGCAAACTTAGAAAAATTGCGGATGGTCCTCAGGCCCCTATTTGTGACCCAGTAAACATGGCCTTTAAAATTTTTAATACTCGTGATGAATTAGAGAGGGTGGAGAAGGAGTCCTGGGACTGCCAAAGGGCAAACTTACAAGCCCAATCCCTGATTGCGGCCCTGCGGCCCACTTCAACTGACAAGACGCCAGCTATGACTAATCCACTGCCAGGAAAATGCTTCAAATGTGGACTCGATGGACACTGGTGCTGCCAGTGCCCCAATCCTCAATCACCCAAGGGACTGTGCCCTCTCTGTGGGAAAAAGGGACATTGGAAAAGTGACTGCCCCTCGGCACCCAGCCGTGGAGGGGCCACCCTTCCAACCCCTGACCCACTGCTGGCAGTCCTGGGCCTGACCACTGATGACTGACGATGCCCGGCCTCAGCGACCCCAATCACCCTCATTGAGCCCAGGGTAACAATTAAGTTAGCGGGTAAGTCCACCTCATTTTTAGTGGACACAGGGGCTACCTTCTCCATCCTCCCCTCCCACTCAGGTCAACCTCTCCCTTCCCAGGTCACAGTTATGGGCACAGATGGCTGTCCTTTGCATCCCTTAACTTCCAGACCGCTTACATGTTTAACAGAAGGTTACCCCATTACACACTCTTTCTTGGTGATGCCTTACTGCCCCAGCCCACTAATGGGGCAGGATCTTCTCACCAAATTAGGAGCCTCACTTCACCGGATACAAAAACCTCAAATGAATTTACTATTACCCTTATGTATGGCCTCCACCTCCACCCAGGGTTCCACCCTTCCCTTACCTCCTCTACTGCCTCACCTAGTGAACCTATAGGTATGGGATACCTCAACTCCCCTAATGGCTTTCCATCATAAACCAATTCTTATCTGGCTAAAGGATCCCTCCTCACTCCTGTCTCAGCCACAATTTCCCATCTCCATAACCCATTGGAAAGGACTCCAACCCATCACTAACCGGCTCAAGGGAAAGGGACTCCTCATACCCACTAACTCGCCTTATAATACCCCGTTCTTGCCTGTCGAGAAACCTGACGGTTCTTACTGTTTAGTCCAAGACCTCCGACTAATCAATGAGGCTGTCATCCCCATCCACCCAGTAGTTCCCAACCCATATACTCTTCTCTCACACATACCTCCTCCCTCCCCTGATCATGACAACCCCAGCCTATGACCCCACGTCGCCCCAGTATGGCAGGAAGTAGCCAGAAGAACCTTGATGCCCTATTATCACAACAAGGCTGGAATGTTAGGTCAGGGGAATGGGGAAGGGCACTGCAACTGGAGCTGTGCCACCCCTTCCAACATGACTTCCGGAGAACCGCCCCTTCCGGACCTCACCTGACCCCCTTGCTTAAAAACTGTCAACGCCATCACCCAGGCGCTGACTCACCTCCCTCCATCTTGGATTCGGTGAGTTCTGCCCGGGAGCACGGAAGTAAACCTGCCCACTTTAAATTTCCTGGTCTACCTTCCTTTTTTCTCACTCTTTTGCCTCCTAAACCTTTCAAATAAAAAAGTATTTGCAAAGTCCCCTTGAGGGATGTGGGAGAAAGAAGGAAATATTGAATTTCCCCATCTGAGGAATTCCTGATATTCTCAGAAGCAATGGGGACAACAGATTCAGTAGGCTGAGCCCTCAATTTGAGTTTTACCCCTGTGAAATTTACTCCTGCAAAGAAGAAGCTAAGCCTACTTATAATTAGGCCTAAGAATCACCCCCAGAGAACCTCTTTTGTTGCTCAGATGCAGCCTTTCTCTCTAAACCAACTCAGCATGTAAACCCACTGCCCTCCTCCACTGCCCCAACATGGGACATGACTCCCAGGATGCGCTGGAACTCAGCACCATGGGATTGAGAAAGATTCCTGATCAAAAGGGGGAAAGAAAAATGAGACAATATAAAGTTTCAGTGGCTGAGAGATTTCCAACAATTGAAAGGTTATCCTGGATTTGATTCTTATGCATTTTATAGATACTGCTTTCTAATTTATCATATATTGGAGTGGCTAGAGGGAAGTACCTGAAACTGTTGAGCTATGTTCCAGTAGCCTTGATTCTTGAAAATGACTGTATAATAACATAATTTGTACAATGTGACTGTCTGACTGTGAAAACCTTGTATCTGATGCTCCTTTTATCCAAGGTATGGACAGATGAATAAACAATAAGGTTAAATAGATAAATATAATAGGGTAGAATTAAGGGTTAGGAATTGGGTAGATTGAAATATCAGTCATCAATGAGACAAAGGAGTAAAGGATATGGGATATGTGACTTTTTCACTTTTCTTTCTACTTCTTTTTCTGGAGTGATAAAAATGTTCTAAAAATGATCATGGTGATGAGTACACAACTATGCGATGATATTATAAGCCACTGATTGTATACTATGGATGAACTGTGTGTGAAGACTTCTCAATAAATAGAAAAAAAGAATCACTTCCTAAATTTTTCTTTAGCTCGTATCACATGAAAACACAACTTGCTATGACATTGTTCTAGTGTGCTAGCTGGCAGAATGCAATATATCAGAAACAGAATGGCTTTTAAAAAGGGGGATTTAATCAGTTGCTAGTTTACAATGCTAAGGTGGAAATAATGTCCTAATTAAAAGCAAAGCTATAGAAATGTCCAATCAAAGGCACCCAGAGAAAGATACCTTGGTTCAAGAGGGCCGATGAAGTTCAGGGTTTCTCTCTCAAGCGAGAAGGCACATGTGAACACAGTCACAGTTCTTTCTAGGCTGGAAGGGCACATGGTGAGCACGGCATCATCTGCTAGATTTCTGTCCTGGCTTCCTGTTTCATGAAGCTCCCCGGGAGGCGTTTTCCTTCTTCATCGCCAAAGGTCGCTGGCTGTGGACTCTCTGCTCTGTGGTGCTGCAGCATTCTCTGCTCTCTCCGAATCTCCCATTCTCCAAAATGTTTCCTCTTTTATAGGAGTTCAGAAACTAATCAACACCCACTGGAATGGGTGGAGACATATCATCATCTAATCCAGTTTAACAACCACTCTTGATTAAATCACATCTCCAGGGCGATGATCTAATCACAATTTCAAACATACAGTACTGAATAGAGATTAGAAGAAATAGTTGCCTTTACAAAATGGGATTAGGATTAAAGCATGGCTTTTCTAGGGTACATACATCATTTCAAACCAGCATAGACACTAGACACCAAAAGCATAAGCAATAGAAGAAAAAATAGTAAACTGGACTTCATAAAAATGAAAAACTGTTGTGCTTCAATGGACACTATAAAAATGTGTGAAGGGGGTAGTTCAGTGGTAGAATTCTCACCTGCAATGCGGGAGACCTGTGTTCAATTCCTGGTGAATGCATTACCCCCAAAAACAAACAAGCAAGCAAACAAACAAAAACCAAACAAGCAAAATAAATCAGGAAATGGAGTTGCAATAACAGGACACTTACATCCGAAAAGAATGAGACGTTACCCCGCCATACGGCATACAGGAAAAAAAGTAAGTGAAATGAAAAGAAAACCCACAGTATGGGAAAAATATATGTAAATCATCTATCTGATAAGAGATGTGTATCCAGAAAATATAAAGAAGTATTCAACTCGACAATAAAAAGACAAATAATCCAATGATCAAAGGAGGTGAATATGCATTTCTCCAAAGAAGATATATAAATGGCCATGAAGAACATGAAAGATGTTCAGCATCTTAAGCCATTAGGGAAATGCAAATAAAAACCATAATGAGATACCACTTCACACCCACCAGGACAGCTGTTAAAAAACAAAAATAAAACAAGACTACATCAAGCAGAGAAGATACTGAAAGACCAGAGCCCTTGTGCATTATTGGTTGGAATGTAAGATGTTGCATCTGCTTTGGAAAATAGTTGGGCAATTCCTCAAATGGGTAAACATAGCTATATATGACCTGGCAATTCTACCTATAGGTATGTGTCCAAGAGAAAAAATATATATGTCCATCCCAAAATGTTCACCTCAATTTTCATAGCAACAATACTCTATAATAGTCAAAAAGTGGAAATAACCCAAATTGCCCAGCAACCAGTGAATGGCTAAACAAAATAAAGCATATCTATTCAGTGGGATAGTATTTTGTGGCAATAAAGTGGAATGAAGTATTAATTCCAGCTACATGGATGAACCTTGAAAACTTCATGCTAAGTGAAAGAAGCCAGTCACCAGATGTCACATATTATATAATTCCAGTTCTGCAAAATGTCAGAATAAGCAAAGTCACAGAGATAGCAGATTCCTGGCTATAAGGGGTGTGGGGAAGGGAAAATGGAGAGTGATTTATAATGGATATGAGATTTCTCTTTGGAATGATGAAAATATTCTGGAACTAGACAGAGGTGGTAACTGCACAACTTGATGAACATACTAAAAATGATTGAACTGTATATTTTAGAAGGATAAATTTTATGGTATACAAATTATATCCCCAGACAAAGATGAGGTCTGAGAATTAGCAATAAGGCCCAAGAATGAGATTTACCCAGTTAGAGCCACAAGTGTTCTCCTTGTCCCTTTGATTGTTTCCTTCTATATCAAGCAGTTCTGCGCACGGAGATCACGACCTTAGGATTGCAATATGAGGCACTAGCCCCAATGGTTGGGGTGTGTGGAACACACACTAATATGAATGGGAAGTTGGATAACTCCATCGCTGACAGGAAAAACAAACAAACAAACATGTTTTCAGTGGATACCTCTAAAATACAGACTGAGAAAGCATTGTACGGCAACCCTTTCCTTTTTATGCCACTAATTTTTCAATTTTTCTATTGCACACCCCTGTCTTGCAATATGAACTGTTTATTATTAGTTTATCAGTAGTATCCTTTTCTCTGGCTTTCTCCAACCAACTGCTGGACTCTAAAGCCACATAGTATGATACCAAGAGGAAGTCAAACTGAAGCTTGGAGAATATAAACTTTTAACATTGATATTTGCAAAGATTAAGGCTAGACTTTTTTTTTATTGATCATGGATGTGACTACCTCCATTATTACAGTTAATTAAAACCATTTATTTCCTCTTTTTTTTTAATCATTTATGATTTTGAACATGGCATTCATAGAGCTATCCAACCTCTCTCACAAGCCTATCACAATTATATCCCTATAACTCACCATCCTAAAATCCTTTGCCAGCATTTACCCTTGCACACCTTTGCTCACATTGTTTCCTGGCCTGGGATTCCCCTCCCTACCTTGATGGCTATGAAAATCCTAGTCATCCAGGGCAAAGTCAGACGCATCTCGGCCAAAAAGTCCTCCAAGACCACCCCCACTACCTAATCTTTCTCTTCTCTCCTCTCTCATAATACCCTCCAGCTCTCACTGAGTCAAGCTCAAACCACAATCATTGTGTGATTCTGCTTTCTAATTACAGTGGAAACTCTCTGGGAAGGACTCAAGCCATCTAATGTCATCCATCCCTTAATCCCGTTTTGTTCTGCAACATCCTGTACAATGCTTTACATAAGCGAGGGTCCAAATGAATGCTGAATTAAGAACAAATAGTAAATTACTTCCTTCTTTGTTCTTCTCAGATTGTCTTCTATTGCACTTGCTGTACACAAAAATTGAAGGCAATGCACAAGAACTTGGAATTTAAATAGTTGGTTCAGTTTCTTAGTACGGTTCAGTTCAGCTGTTCTTCACACTTGACTAATGAATGTGGCAAGGGAGTGAATGTATCAAGTTGTTCTAGACTATTTCTCCACCCCCAGCCAAACAATAGCATACATTTGTAAAGTGTCAGGCCAAGGACAAAAGCTGAGTGTGTGACCACAAACTCCCCTCGATGAAATGAGCTGGGTTTTGTGAAAGCCAGAAGGTGCTGCCTCAACCACACACTTCACTCGTATATGCTTTCCAAAATCCACCCAGGTCTCCCACCACCCCATGCTGCTGTAGTTACTCCCTCACTTCTATTCATTTACAGCTAGTCATCCTCTCCATGTGCACGATAAGCCACATCATTCCAAAACCTGTACCCACTATGGTAAAAAATTAACAGAAAGTAATGGAAAAATCCAGAATGTGGAAATACCCAGAGCACAACTGCAAAACACATCTCACATTAGGAAACAGGATTTCTCCTCCAAACTACCCAACTAGCAGGCCAATTCATTAATATGCACTCCTGTCTCGTGGCCCACATGGCCTCCCAGAACTGCTTTGGTTACACCCCCACTCATCACAAGGCAACTAGGCTCCCCTCTACCTAATGAGGTCAATACGCCTCCTAAAGCTTCATTTCCATCAGCTGGCCACCAAACTGCCTGAGATGTTTCAGGAATACTAAAAACAATTTTAAAAAACTCCTTAATAGTCTATCACAAGCCCTAATTTCTTGTCTAGGTTTTGACTAACAAATTTATTATCTGGATAGCTTTTAAGTTAGATGCATTGCACAAACACATATGCACACTTCTCTTGGGCTAATTTTAACCAACAAATTGCCTAAGGCAGAACTACTTAACAACCAACAATTTGCTTTCTCTACTTGGATCATATACTCTCAAACAGATTATTGAGTAAACCTTCTTATTTTACAAGGAACAATTTGGTAACCTAACTTGGCTCAAGTGCCAAACAAATGACAGGGCAAGACGCCACCCAGGCCAGCAAATATTCTTCCTGCACCAATTCCTATCGACCCTTCTCAGGAGAAAACACCAATAAGGAAAGAACGTACATCTGTTAGACTCTGTGCCTTATCAGTTGTTGAGGTGTATAATTTAGCAACCTTCCACTCCACAGCAGACAACTCCTGATAAGAGGCAGAGAAATCTATTGATTAGAAAAGAATACACTTATCCATCAGGATGACTCAAAAAACAAAGGTGTCCAAAAAAAACATGCTATGTTGATTGCGTGATTAGCAATTTTGGAGGTGATTCCTAAAAAGAGCTCCAACTCCATTTAACTCCCTCTCTCAATTAATCACTCCTAAAGTCCATCTAATAGTTGATAGTCACATTTGGCACCAGAGTGCAAACAGTATATATTTTGAAGGGCCTAGTCTTAGATATGATAGTCACATTTGGCACCAGAGTGCAAACAGTATATATTTTGAAGGGCCTAGTCTTAGATAGGCACAGTGAGAACAGGCTGAGAAACATGAGAAATTTAACTATAATGATGCAAAAGTGATTTTTTAAAAATCTCTACGTCTATTTCTTGATTTTAGTGATGAAACGCATGCACAGTTATGTATGATCTTGTCTCCTGGGGCTCAATTTAAGGAAGAATTTTATGCTTAACAAAAATGGCTTCTTGATTTGATTCTTGTAAAAGTTCCCAAGTCAAATGGGCAAAGCTCTAAAGAACGTATTGACTTTTTCCCGTTTTATCTAAGTCTGCCACAGGAAATGCAATAATAGAAGAACTTGGTGCAGGGTGTGAAGCTATTTTGTTGTTGCTCTGAATGAACACTTGGCCCCTGTCCTTAAGGAGCCCAGACAATACATTCTGTTCCAGGATACATCAGAACCTGGTCTTTTGGAATTTTGATTAGACTGTAAGTTTTGGGAAGGCAAGGTCCCAACTGTTCTTCGGTCACCAGCAAGCATCTTTGTATGGAGTGTACAAGGCCACTCGGAAAATGTTTAACATGCTGGCAATAATGTAGGAACTAAAG
The DNA here is from genome assembly GCF_023851605.1 of Tamandua tetradactyla. Taxonomy (NCBI): domain Eukaryota; kingdom Metazoa; phylum Chordata; class Mammalia; order Pilosa; family Myrmecophagidae; genus Tamandua; species Tamandua tetradactyla. The sequence continues at coordinate 11,973,692 of NC_135354.1, forward strand.
TCACTAAGTCCACTTCCATGGCTCCAAAAAGTTCTCACATTCTTTCTGACACTTTGGCCTTAAAACAAAATATGGATTCTATGACCAGAAATTATTTGCTCATTCCCTAAGATTTCAAATGAGTGAACGGACCTCTGGTTTAAGAGAAATTTCATCGAGTTCTTGATTTTTCCCCCTGCTCTTTATTGAAGAGGAGCTATCAACTAGGACAACAGCGTTTTACTTGAAGAACTTCAGAAGCAATTGGGACACGAGCTCCAGAGTTGTACAGACTGCTCAAAAGCAGGGTTTCTCAAGCCTGGCACTAATTACATTTGGGGCCATATAACTCTTTGTTCCAGGGGGCTGTCCTGTACAATGTAGGATGTTTAGCGGCATCCCTGGGCTCCACCCACTAGACTAGCACCCCATCCACCCATCCAGTTGTGACAATACAAAATGTCTTTAGACATTGCCAAACGCCCTCTGGAAAGCAACACACACATCAAGAATGACTGCTCACCACACAGGTCTACGTGGAATTCCGGCTCTGCTCCTCACTCTGCCTGGGGCCCTGGGTAAGAGACCTAACCTTCCCAAGTCCCAGCAGATTCCCCATCTCTTAAATGCTGTAAGAATGAAAGGAAATGATATGTGGACAGGACTTATGCACATATAAGATTCAGTATCTGAAGGGATGCCCAATAAATGGTATGAGATGAAGAGATTTTAAAAACTATTGTCTAGAACCAAAAGAGCTTCTTTACAGGTCTCTAAGGAACAAATGTTTGGATGAAGAGGTGGTTGAGAATTCATGGCTGGCAGTTTGTTTCTTTCAGAATCTCAGAATTGTTACCCCTCTGCCTCCTTGCCTCTATGCTGTCTGATGAGAATCAGCACTTATTCTGAGTTGGCTTACCTTATATGTGGAGAATCACTTTTCTCTTGTTACTTTCAGAATTTTTCATTCTCTTTTGTATTTGTTAGTCTGATTACTCTGTGTCTTTGAGTGATTCTATTCAGATTTATTCTGTTTGAAGAATGTTGGGTTTCTTGGATTTGCATATTTCATTTTTATTGTGGCTCATTATTTTCAGTCATTATGCCTTCAAAATTTCTGATGGCTTTTTCCCGTCTCTCATTTTGGAACATCTATGAAACATGTATTTGTGCATTTTGTATAGTCAGTCATTTTCCTGAGACCCTGCTGACAATTTCCCTCCATTTGTTTTGTTTGTTTGTTTGTTCAAATTCAGTTGATCTGTCTTCTAGCATACTGACTCTTTCTTCTGCAACTTCAAACCTTTCCTTGTGTCTTCAGCATACTTTTATTTAATTTAATGTCTTTTATTCCCATAATATCTGTTATTTTCCTATGCATTATTTAAATTATTCTTTATGCTCTTCTAATATCTTCATATTCTTTTTCTCTTTATGCACATTTCCTTCTTTCTCTGAGTTGATTCGAGAAATATGTTCACACATTTTGACTAGTTCTTCCAGATACTATATCTTCTCTGACTTTTTGATCTGTTCCCTTGACTGAACCATTTCTTTTCAAGATTTAATATACTTGTGATTTTGTATGGTGTTTGTTCTTTAGATTATCATGATGAGTCTATTCTGAAGGTCAATTTCTCTCTCTTGTCTAGGGTTTCATTATTGCCTGTGTTTGTATTATGCCTTTGACATTTTGGTCATCCGGGTAACTTGGCCAAAACAAAACCAGATACCTAAGCAAGGGGTGCAGACCATCTCCAATGGGTCTAGGATAGGGTCTTATAATGCCCTGACGAGTCTCAAATTTCCCCAGCATTTCCTAGCCTGTCCTGTAATGGTGCTTTTTGGTGACTTAGTCATCCACATAGCCATTTACTTCCTAGTGCCATGGCAGTATCTGGTTAGGCATGGCTGAAACTGCAGCTTTCCTGTGTCCTTACATTGCTGGCCAAGCTTTGGCTCTATGTGGGGCTGTGTCCCTCATTATGCATGTGACAGAGTCTGCAGTCATACCCTAGGCAAGGATTAGGCTTCTGGCAGTGTAAACCTCAAGGGTGGGAGGTAGGGACCAGGATCCAGGGTAGGAAACACAGTTTCTCCAAGACGAGTGAATGAATAGAAGTCAAGAATTATGTTTATCAATGAGTTTTTAAAATACATACAAGAAAGCATTTTGCAATTTTATAGGTGAATAATGGCTTTTAAATGTATTACTGAGAGAAGATAAGTAATAGAAGTAAATGCTTCATATATATTCTTTTCAAAAATATGCAAGATAGTGCTTTCACAGCTTACTAGGTGAGGATGGGTTGTAACTACAATTCTTAATCAACTATAATTCGATATATGAATCATGTATACCACTTAATTTTCAAATATATGCTAGATACCACTTTCACAGCATCTAGGTGAAATCCTTGTTGTCTCTCTATTACAAATTTTAAATGAATGAAGTGAAGTAAAGGAAACATGCATACCACACAATTTCTGAAAGTATTCAAGCTACTGGTTTTGCAGTTTACAATTAGGAAGTTAGGTTGAAAAGCTATTACTAAGTCAAAATAAGTGCATAGAAATCAATGAATCATGTATATTATTCATTTTATGAAAGTAGACACAATCCAAGATTCATAGTATCTTGGTAATGATTAGGTTTAACTCTATTACTGAATCAAAAAATGAAACTTGCGTATTACTCAGTTTATGAAGGAAAGAACATCTCTATATCACAGAGTTCTATTTGAAGTTTTGTTTATATTGTATTATTAGGTCAAGATAGATGCAGAGTGTTAATGAATCTTATATATCACAGATTTTGAATACATGCAAGATACCACTTTGACAACTTCCAGGGATGGTAACTGTATAACTAAGTCATATTAAATGCATACAAGTGAAGGAAATATGGACTTCTCTTGGTTTCTGAAACTATGTAAGATAAACTTTTGGGGATTTCCACTCGAGTGTCATATTGTACTAGTGTTACTGAAAAAAGATAAATTCATTAAAGTCCATATATCATGTATATCACTCAGTTTCCAAAATTATGCTTGCCAATTTCAGAGCGCCTAGGTGAATGTTTTGTTTTAGTGTATTACTTGGTGATGATAATTGCATAGAAATAAATGTACCATACTTGCACCCAGTCTCTGAAATGTTGCATTATACCAACGTGGAGATTTCTAGATGAATGTTGGGGTATAATTTTATTGCAGAGTCTATATAAATGGAAAAAAGTCATAAATTATATATATAAACAAGTTTTCAAATATAAATGAAATACAGTTTTGATCTTCTTAGGTGGAAGTTGTTACTGTATATTGAATATATCCCTAAATACATATATGCATATTTGACAAAAGTATGCGAAATACCTGTTATGCCACTTTCAGGTGTAATTGAGGTTGTAGCTGTATTGACTACTAAAGATAAGTGTATAGACTAAATCAATCTTATACATCACTCATTTCCAAAAGTGTGCAATACACCATTTTTGAATCTTCCTGAGTCAGAATAATTGCATAGAAGTGAACGTATCATGTATATCATTCTATTTACCTAACCATATATGGTACCTATTTCACAGCTCACAAGGTATAAAGAAAAGATAAATTTGTAGTCTATTCTGTTCAATGTATGTTGCTATTGCGTAGCCTTAGCAAGAAATTGTTGAAATGTGCTCTCCAGCTGGGAGGACTGGCTATCCTTCAAGAAGGAAGTCGACTTTGTTAAAGATATTTAGGTCTCAGGAAGCTCCTTTTAGTTCCTAGCCAGTTCCCAGAGGAACAAACTTGGCCTGGTCATGTGAACTAACTGGAATTTGGCTACTATTCCAATTCAAAAAAGTTGCATGCAAGCAGTCAGAAAGAAGAGAGTAGAATCTTATGAGAAAGAGACAGAGAATCTCATCTGAATCTTATCCAGGAAAAGAATGCTCTGCTGTGGATTTTAGTAATGAGAGTCTGAATGCTGTTTTTGAGATTGTTATAGATTTTATTATTAATACTTTTATGCTGTCTCCAAGGTTTCCCAGCAATCCTCTTCAGGCATTCATAGTTACATCACCTATCTGGCAACGTAACTATGTCTTATTTCTAATAATCTTTTAATTATTTTCCTACTAAATTCTATTGTCATATCACTGAAGTCTGTGTTGTCTGCAAATCTGAGCCTATGAATTAAGTGGCCACCAATGTCCTGTTGCCCTTCCTGCAACAAAATTGACATAGTCAGCAGGATTTGCATTTCATCAAGGCTTCATATTGAAGAAGGTTAACAAGACAAGCTTTAGGAAATCTAGACAGAAGTTATGGAGTGTGCTTTTGTGAATATTAAAATGCTTTATTAGGACCATTCTTGATAGATTTGAAGTTGCTGGTTTCTTGCCTTTTTGTATACAGAATGTTGTTTCAAATTTGAGTATTTTATCACTTTGGTTTTTATTTTCTACTGCTATAAGACATTTGGGAATTTGTAGTTCAGTAACCCCTTTTCAAAATTTGGCTTGAGATCAGAAAGGCTGAAAACTATGGAAAAATGAAAAGGTACTGTCTTCTTTATCTTTTTTTTTGGCTGTGTGTTTATTATTACAGACATTAGTGAGAATCCTGTTCAGGACTTGGAATAGGCATTCAGCAATATCTGACATGAAAGCTCATGGCCTCCATCCAAGTATGGCTAAGAATAATCATTGGTCATAAGCTTTGGACATCAGCTAAGAGATGGATGTCATTTTTGAAAATGACGTGTTTGAAAATTGGGTTCTAAGCCCAAGGCAAAGAACCAAGAAGTCCCAGGATGGGATGATTTACTTTACTCCTCCCTTGCGAAGAAAGGGGCAAAACACATGGGACCCTGTGAAGACTGAGGGAATGGAATCAAGCAGGGAGAGCTATTCAAGTTCCTCTTTGTCTAGAAGCATCCCATCAGAAAAAGGGGGAGAATGGTTGGAGTTGTCAAAGAGGATGGGCTTTGTTAATGGCATACAGAAAAATGTGTGAGCAGAGAGACCAAGCAATTTCTGAAAGGATTCATTGTGAAAAGGAATTGGCAGAGCTGCAGGGAAAACTGTCCATGCTGCAGTGTCAAAATTCAATTTTGGAAAATCAGGTTTGTAATTATTGATCAATAGCTGAAAAAGCCACAGTCCATGTGACCCAGTATAAATATAAGAAGAGATGAGGTAAAGTGAACAAAAAGAAAAAACATATGATACTAGCCACTGCCACTTCTGATTGGGACCCTGATGAGTGGGATGGTGAAGTGAGGGATGAGATAGATGATGAGGATGATGATGATATGATGATGGTGATGGTGAGATGGTGACAGTGAAAAAGATCATAATATTTTAGATGTGAAGGTTTATCAGAAAGAAAAGAGGAAATATTCCCCAGAAATAGGAACTTGCCCCATACAAAGGCAAAATGAAGAGAAACCAGTAGTATCAGATTACTTTCAAAAACACTGTAGAAGATTGTACTCAACAAGAAATAACTGATATTCTTAGCAATTTTACTGAGAAAACTGGTGAGCCACTTATTGCCTGTGTGGTCAGAATTGCTAATGCAGGGACTGGAGGAGTGGTGCTGGACTATGCTGACTGCATGAACTTTGTAGGAGTTAGCACTAATTCCTTCATACAGATGGCTTTTCAGGGGTTTAGTTGGGAGACCAGAGAAAGTTCTAACTTGCTGGCATTGACTGCACAAGGGTGCAATAAACAATACCCTACTGACACTATGGAGAGAAGTCAGTGTTCTCTGGGGACAAAGGATGCCCTTCCATCATGAGACATGGACACAGCCTGCAGCAGGCGGCCCTCTAAGCTGCTCCCCATGATCCCTGCTGTCTTGGGCACAATCCTTTCCCCTGCATGTGGCAGCACTCTGTCACTCACTTCTAATCGACAGAATTCGGCAAATGCGATGGGCTAAGTATTAAAAGCTGGTGGCTGGATCTTGCTGGCATTCATCCTCTTGCCCTCTCACTAGCTCTCCATGATGAAGCCTGCAACCCTGGCATGAGTGAGCCATAGTGTGGCCCCTATGGCAGAGAATCAAGGGAGGCCTCAGGCCAAGAGCACCTACAGCTCAGGCCAAGAGCACCTACGGGGTCCAGCAGCCCTCAGGGAGTAGGGTCCTGCCCATGAGCACACAAGGGACTTCCAAGTGGGTGCACCCCAGCTGGCCCTGGGCATCACTGCAGCCTCACAAGGGGCCCTAGACCCAAACTTCGCTATGCCATGCCCAGCCCCCCAACCTACACAACCACAGATATTAGTTGTTGTCTGAGCCACTTCGTTTGGGGGTAATTTGTAATGGATAACTAAATACACAGCCTCAACTCTGCTGTTGGCCTGCGGCTTTACAACAGAATGTTTTTGCATCTTTTAATCACGAAAGACTTTGTGACAATACAAAAACAAGATTTTAAGAAGAAGCTGCTTCCAAGTCAATAGCATCGTCTCCTAAGGATGAGGGGAGCTGGCCTTAGGTATCTGAATAGTATATATGTATACAGAGTGCCTTTGAATTTCAAGTGCACGTGGTTCTCTGGAAAGGCATTTTGAACTGAAAGCCCTTAGGAAAGCTGTTATAATGTGGAAATATTTTCTTAGCCAATGTTATGGTCCTCTCTTTATAAAGCAGTGGCGATCAAACTTGAGCATGCATCTCAGTTGCCTGGGGAGCCTATCAAAACATCCCCATTCCTGGTCACCACCCCAGAGAGGGCAGGACCCTGAGAGTATGAATTTTTTTCAGGATTCTCTGTCTCAATTTTTTTTTAACTTTTCATTTTGAATACATTTAAACTTACAAGACAATTAAAAAAATAATATAGAACCCGTACAGAGAACTCCAACATACCCTACCACCCAGATACCCTGATGTTTTCATGTTAACATTTTGCTACCTTTGCTGTATCATTCTATCAATTTTCTGAAAACCTGAGCATAAGTTATATACATCATGCTCCCTGGACACTTAATACTGCCACGTGCATTTCCTAAGAACAAGGATATCCACTGTGTAAATACCTTAAGTGCAGTATAAAGTTTATACTCTATATTCCAATTTTTTCATGTCCCAATAATACTCCTTTGAGCCTTTTCTTCTCCCTTGCTAGATTCCATTCAGGGTCATGTATTACATTTAATTATCACCATCTCTTTAGTTCTTTCTTCTTCTATTTAATTGTGGGAACATATATAAAATGTAAACTTTCCTACCTTAACCACTCCAAAGCACACCATTCAATAGTTTTAAAACAAATCTACAATATTGTGGCACCCTTGGCACTCCTCCTTATTAAAACTGTCCCATCTGCCCAAACAGAAATCCTACATCCTTCATGCGTTAACTTCCCATTCCCTGTTTCCCCGCCCTGACAACGTGGACTCCAATTTCTGTCTCTACGAGCTTGAATATCACCCGACATATTACCAAGGGACTTAAATTTAACATCCTGAATCTGTATGAATTTCATTTGCTTTGATACCATCTATAACATTGATAGAATATACAATCTGTGATCCGATACTCTTCCATACCCTGTCTTTGTGTTCTTGTTACATTGTATGCTTATATGTTACAAGTTCAAAATCACTGATCTCTCATTCCATCTTGTGCATTTGCCTTTTTCATCCTGTTCTAGTTTGCTAGGAGCCGGAATGCAATATACCAGAAACAAAATGGCTTTTAAGAAGGGGAATTTAATGAGTTACAAGTTTATACTTATAAGATCATGAAAACATCCCGATTAAAGCAAGTCTATAGAAATATTCAATCTAAGGTATCCAGGGGAAGATACTTTGATTTAAGAAAGTTGATGAAGTTCAGGGTGTCGCTCTCATCTGGGAAGGCACATTGCAAACATGGCATCATCTGTTAGCTTCATCTACAGGCCTCTTGCTTCATAAAGCTCCACAGGGATGTTTTTCTTCATTCCCAAAAGTCTCTGGCTGGTAGACTCTGTGGTTTTCTTATCATTCTGTTTCTCTCCTCATTCTCAAAAGGAATTCTCTCTGAAATGTCTCCTCTTTCATAGGATTCCAGTAAGCTAGTCAAGATCCAGTAAACTAATAATTTGTCTTCATCTAATCAAGTTTAATATCCACAACTGATTGAGTCATACCTTTCTCCATACCTTAGTCATGGAGAAAGCCTAATCAAATTTCTAACCCATAGTACTGAATAGGGATGAGAAGAAACCATTACTCTCACTAGATTGATTAGGATTAAAACATGGCTATTCTAGGGTACATACATCCTTTCAAACAGATCTCATTAGAAGTAAAAAATGTTGTTATCCTCATTCAAGATCTTCATTTCTTCATGTAGCTTCAGTCTTGTGTCCTTTTATTTCGACTGGAAGAACTCTCTTTAGCTTCTCTCACAGGGCCAGTCTAGCAGTGACAAACTCTCTCGGGTTTGTTTAGTGGAATGTCTTTGTGCTGGTTTGAAAGGATGTATGCCCCCTAGAAAAGCCATGTTTTAATCTAAATCCCATTTCATAAAGGCAGAATAATCCCTTGTTCTAGTTTACTAGCTGCCAGAATACAACACACCGGAGACAGATTGGCTTTTAATAAAAGGAAATTTATTTTGTTAGTTCTTCAGAGGAAAGGCAGCTAACTTTCCTCTGAGGTTCTTTCTTACTTGGGAAGGCACCGGATGGTCTCTGCTGGCCTTCTCTCCAGGTCTCTGAGTTCCAACAACTTCCCCCAGGGTGATTTCTTTCTGTGTCTCCAAAGGCCTGGGCTGAGCTGCGAGTGCTGAGATGAGGTAGGCTGAGCTGCTTGGGCTGTGCTATGTTGTGCTCTCTCATTTAAGCACCAGCCAATTAGCTCAAACGTCACTCATTGCAGCAGACACGCCTCCTAGCCGACTGCAGGTGTAATCAACAACAGATGAGGTTCACATGCCATTGGCTCATGTCCACAGCAACAGAACTAGGTGCCTTCACCTGGCCAAGTTGACAATTGAATCTAACTACTACATCCATATTCAATACTGTATGTTTGAAACTGTAATCAGATCATCTCCCTGGAGATATGATTTAATCAAGAGTGTTTGTTCAGCTGGATTAGGTGGTAACATGTCTCCACCCATTTTGGTGGATCTTGATAAGTTTCTGGAGTTCTACAAAAGAGGAAACATTCTGGAGAATGGAGGAGATTCAGAGAGAGCAGAGACTGCGGCAGCACCATGAAGCAGAGAGTCCAGAAGCCAGCGATCTTTAGAGAGAAAGTAGGAAAATGCCTCCCAGGGACCTTCATGAGACAGGAAGCCAAGAGAGAAAGCTAGCAGATGATGCTGTGTTTGCCACAGGCCCTTCCAGCTGAGAGAGGAACCCTGACTGTGTTCGCCTTCTCGCTTGAGAGAGAAACTCTGAACTTCATCAGCCTTCTTGAACCAAGGTATCTTTCCCTGGATGGATGCCTTAGATTGGACATTTCTATAGATTTGTTTTGATGGGACATTTTCTCAGCCTTAGGACTGTAAACTAGCAGCTCATTAAATTCCCCCTTTTAAAAGCCATTCCATTTCTGGTATATTGCATTCCAGCAGGTAGCAAACTAGAACAGTCTTAATCTCTTCCTCATCTTTGAAGGACATTTTGCCGGATATAGACTTCTTAAGTGGCACTTTTTTTGCTTCTAGCACTTTCAATATATCATCGCACTGCCTTCTTGCCTCCGTGGTTTCTGAGGGACATCGGTGCTTGATCTTTTTGAGGCTCCCATGTGTGTGGCGTGTTGCTTCTCTCTTGCGGCGGCTTTCAGATTTCTCTTTTTGTCCTTGGTATTCATTGGTATGCTGTAGCATGGGTCTATTTTGAGTTTATCCTGTTTGGTGTTTGTTGAATATCTTGGATGTGTGTGTTCGTGTCTTTTGTTAAATTTGTGAAGTTTCCAGCCATTATTTCTTTGAATATTCTCTCTGCCCCTTTCTTCTCCTTTTGGGACTCCCACAATAGGTATCTGCTTAATGGTATCCCTCAGGTTCTTCAGGCTCAGTTCACTTTTCTTCTTCCTGCTCTTTGGAATGGATGATTTTACTTGTCTTATCTTCCAGTTCACTGATTCTTTCTTCTTCCAGCTCCAGTCTGCTGTTGAATACCTCAAGGGAATTTTTAATTTCTGTAACTGTGGTCTTCAGCTGTGTTTGGTTCTTTTCCATAATTTCCATCTCTACTGACACTCTGTGTTCATCTATCGTTTTCCTGATTTCCTTTAGTTCTTTGTCCATGTTTTCTTTTAGCTCTTTGAGCATATTTAAGACCACATTTTTAAAGTCTTGGTTATGCCCCAGGTATGATCCTCCTCAGTGATGGTTTCTAAAGCTTTCATCTTCTCCTTTCTGGACAGACCATCATTTCCTATGCCTTTGTATTTTTTTGTGAAACTTAGAAATTTTGATATTTTAACATGTTATTCCTGCAATTTAGACTCTGAAATATATGCTCCTAAATTAAGCTTGTATCGATGTGCAAGTGCTCTCTCCTTCAGGGCTTGTCTATACACTGGATTTAGAGACAAGCTCCAGGCCAAAGCACAGGGGCCTCCCTGATCCTTTCTGTGTATGTGTCTTGTCTTGGGCAGACAGGCATGGCTCTAGGAAATCCCCTGTCTCCGCAGATGTGAATGGCCCCTCTTCCCTAGGAGAGAGTTTTCTCTCAGTCCCAGGCACTGCTCTGAACCTCCTACAGCCAGCAGTGCCTTGCCCCAGGTGGCATGACATGACTGCTCCTCCACAACAGCTCTGTAGGAGACTTCCCTGAGCTGCCTTCTACATGGAGGGCAAATTCTGAGATGAAGACTCCCTCAGGCCACCACCAGACAGAGTAGGCTAGACATACCTTCTCCCAGTGTGTGGATGAGAGTTTCTATGCTCCCTCCAGAACCAGGACCAGGGGTCCACACTGGGGATACAGACTGGCTCTGTGCCAGTGGGGGGCAGGGAAGGGGCCAGGCGGGACACCCCAAGATCCTACTGCTTTAAAGTGGTCTTTTCCTCGATTTGGCACTTGCTCTGTCACTGCAGTCCTTTAATTCCTTTCTGGAGCTTTGAGCAGGATGTTTCAGTTAGTTCTTAATGGTTGTTCAAAGCTCCTGCGGGGGACAGGGCCCTGAAGCATCTTGCACTGCCATCCTGAATAGGGCAGGGGCACCTGGGAACATGAATTTCTATCCTGCTTCCTTGGTAATTCTGATACAGTGCATCAGAGAATTACACACTGAGAAATTGCTAGAAGAAATGGCACCCAAGACTACCTTTAAAAAAAAAAAGTGGTATTTTATGTATCACAGAAAATAAAGCTTGCTGAAGTACACTGAATGGCATCCATAATTTAGCAGGACTCATTTATTACAGAATATTCAGCAAGGGGCTTGAGAGAGGCTGGAGGGAAAAAGCCTCTCCAGAAAGAGCCAAAGCACCCTCCAAAGAAAGGTCAAGAGCCTTGGCCTCGAGCCTGTGAACAGGGAATCCCTAGAAGGTATATGGAATCTGGAGTTTGGAGGGCAGAGGGCAATGGAGATTTCACAGAGAACATTTTAGGAAACTCAGTGAATGACAAACGTTTTCAAGTGTTACCTAATGTAAGTATTGAATAGAATTTGCAAAAGGTGCTATGAATTCATTACTTTCAGTCAGGAGTCGGAAATATATATATTGTGAGGGGCTAGATAGTAAATATTTTTGGCTTCATAGGCCATATGGTCACTATTGCAACCATGCAACTCTTCTGTGTGGTGGGAAATTGTCAGACTATCCTTAAGCTCACTGGACACGGCTGGCACCATGGGCTCAGATCCTTCCTCCTAAGTTCCAGAGGGAGCTTAAAAATGGTATTTTATGTATCACAGAAAATAAAGCTTGCTGAAGTCAGGTAGTCCCTGACTAGCCATGTCAGATAGTCCCTGGTTCCCTCTAAGGATGGCAAAAGATTTCCAAACAAAATTCATTACAATTTGTTACAACTGAAAACATCTAACACAAGAGGTAACATCAATGAAGCAAAGACCAGATGCCCCTATTTTTGTAAAAGGCTGGGAATCACTGCTTTCAACAGTCTAATTCTGTGTCCCTAAAATGAGATGTTATGTCTGATATAAAGCACCAGATGGATCCTCAATACTGATTGTTGAGCTTTTCATCTCTCCTTTCTTTGTCTTCCTGTTCTAAGCTGAGGAACACAGAAGACCAAAAGGCAAAAGAAGTTCTAAATATTTATATTTCTACTTTATATTTATATTTATATGTTAAATAACAGTAAATCATTGTTACACAATCACTAATTGCATCCTAAAAAGACAGATGACCAAAAAAAAAAAAAAAGGAAAATTCACTGTGTGTGCATGTATATAGATAGACAGAGGGATAGATAATGGCTGACGTTGTACTTTTTGGTGAATAAACAAAGCACCTTAACTGTTCCGCTATGGCTTGAATGTGACTTCATTTGGAATTCCTATGAATGTACCTTCACGTGGAAATAGGGTCTCTGAAGATGCGATTAGTTAAGGTAAGGCCAAGCAGGATGAGGGGGGCCCCCACCCAAGGTGATGAGGAAAAGTCCAGATATTGCTGGCCAGCCACCCTAGCAGTCAGGGCCCAGATCCTTCCCCCTAAGTTCCAGAGGGAGTATTGTCCCTACCCCTCATATAATGATTCCAGCCTCCTGGCCTGCAGAACTGCAAGATAATATGTTTCTGCAGTTTTAAACCACTCAGTTGGTGGTACTTTGTCACGCTAGCCCTAGGAAACTAAAACATAACCTACAGGGTCCTTTTTTTTTTTAATGTGGGTGATTTGAAAGCAATAGATTCATTACAGAGCATACCACAAAGGGCAAAGAATTGGACAGTTTATACACGAACCTGAACCACAGGGCTCTTTAGTTGTGCTTGCCATTTGCTTCCATCTACCTGGAGTGCCGTTTCCGAGCTTATGGGTGGCACCACGTCATGGATGGAGGCTCCATTTCACCCACAAGAGGATGAAGCTTTGTCCCTTGAATACAGTTTCAGTGTTTTTTTGGAAAAGAACTCACTCTTAGGAACCCTACTGAGACTTTCTCCTAAGCTCCCATCAACCAGTCTGCCTCTGGCCCCCACTTTATCACAGGGAAGCAAAGCCTTTCTTGACCTTTACCACCCCTCTCCCAACCTCCTTCACCAAGGTTTTAACAAAGGAATAAAAGGAGGCATGCTTTCAGACAAGCAGATAGTATCATGGGCCAGAGTCACTGCCCTTCACACCCACCAGGCTCCAGTACCACAGTGAACACCTTGACAACTCAGCACCCCCATGAGCAGGGAGTGGAAGGAGAATGAATGAACCCTTAAACAGTTCTGCCTAGCCAAGGCCTAAGCACATCTTTTCCAAAGATAAAGAGATTTCTAGCTCCCTTGAGGTGAATCCACTTCCTCAAGTTCTTACTGTTATCCCCATTCTCCCTCTTGGCACCTGCTTTAAATTAATGATGCACCAACTTTTATGAGCACAGGAACCCTGGGCCCCTGGGAAAAATGCAGATTCTGACTCAGCAGGTGTGGAGTGTGCCTGAAACTCTGTATTTTTAAGGAGCTTCCAGGTGATGCCAATACTTCTGCAGGCCTGAGGTTCCCACCTTGACCAACGGGTCTATATTCTCTTAGACTAAGGTCTCTACAGAAACCTGAGACATTCTACACTCCTGCTTACATATTAGGCACAACTTCCCTCTAATGCAGACTCAGCATTTGTACCCCTTCCTGCACCACAAGCCACCCTCTCGGGTTTTGGTCTCAATGGCAGCATCACTGGGGGCCTGGAGAAGATGGGCTATACCTGCCCAAAGAAATTAAGAAAAGAAGGAAACAAACAAAAACGGTGAAATAGGAACCATCCAAGTTCTGAAAATGTAACTCAACTGGGAAGTTAGAATGACAACGAAAAAACCAAGGCAAGAGAACCTGGACACCTTGACCTTGTCAGTGGGGATGAGACAGTAGGTGGCTCCTTACTGATGGCTTGTGTCCAGACCTCTTTCCTCCTACAGGAGGAGACTGAAAAGTCAGCACCCCCCTCTAATAAAACACCAGAGAGACTCAAAAGCCATATGGAACTCTTTCTGCTTTACCTTGCACCAGCTGCTTCTGAACGTAAGTATGGAATGATGGCTGCCTTGATTTGGGAGCCAACAAACCCTCCAAGCAACTGGGAAGGAGATGTCAGGGCTTGGTCCATCCCTCCCCTCGTGGCCTTGGCTGTACCCCCCGACCCCTGCCACCCACCCCTCACGGCATTGGCTGGCCCCACCCCCCACCCCCAGCCCCACCCCCACCATTCCTAGGTCTGTGGTCCCCCAAGCAGGAACCTGCTCCTTCCTGGAATTCTCATTTGCAACATCACCAGCAACCTGATAGCACCGGAGCTCCCCAACCTCTCATCATACCATTCCAGAAATCAAAAACAAGAAAAAACTCCAAAAACAAAAAAATCTAAAGCCCAAGGATCTCTCTACCTAATTTGCTGGGCAGCAAAACCTGTCCTGAGCTGATTCACCTGGTGCCAAAACCTGACCTGAAAGGAAGAGAGGCTGTTTGCAGGGTCCAGAACTCGGAGTTGGGCTCTCTGGAAAGTGTAATGCCTTGGCTCTGTGGGAGCACCCCAGGTCTGGCTGGTAGAACTGGGTGGTATACACCACATTACATTTTGGAAACCTCCCCAAATTCTAAATTCTGAAGCAAATCTGGCCCCATGGGTTTTGGAAAAGGGTTCTGCTTGGCCTACCTGCAGCCTGGCATTTGGTCTGAGGGCCCAGTGCCCACACACCCTGTCTCAGTGCACCTCACTGCTCCACAAGCAGAGGATACCCTTTAGGAGCCTTGTATAGAGGCTCTGGGTGCCTTTTACCCATGCATGGTCCCGCTTTGTCCACATCTGTGGTCATTTCCACCTGGGCCAGCTCACTGGGTCTCTGCTAACTGAGCTGAGGGTTGAGACCACCCAGGCTCAAGGGTCTGGTGTGTTCCCCATTGCAGCTCCCCAAGGTGACCAGGGAAGCTACCCCCAGACTCAGCAGCTGGCAGCTGCAAGAATCCAGGGCTCGGGATTGGCACAGAAGCCAGAAAGTGGGCTGCAGGGACCTAGTCGGCAGGGGCTGAGCACATGGCTACCTCAGCTGAATTTCCTGAGCTTCAATTTTTTCCTTCTAAAAGGCAACAAATAATATTAAAACAGACTGAGGCAAAGCATCAGGGCCAGGACAGCATTTTGGGAACCTTGGAGAAAAAAAGGTTTCTGAAGTGCCCATGCTCAGTTCTCTGCCCCGTGAGTGGGCACCAACAGCATCCCCCACTCCCATCCCCCACCTTGCCACTGCCTTGGCTCTGCTGCTGGAAAGGTCATGGTTAACCCCAAAGCATATGCAACTGGATGCTGTTCCCTTTTAGAGCAGTTGAGCATAAGGAAAGAAGGAGGAGGGAGAAGAAAGAGGAGAAAGATGGGGAGGAATTGAGGTGGGGGAGGAGAGAAAATGTTGATTAAAAAAGTGTGGAAGGGTCATGTCCACCCACACTCACATCAACAAATTCAATCATCAAGCAAAACACAAAATACTACTCAGCTGAAAGAGCCATTGCAAAGAATAAAGAGCAAACAGTCCACTTGTTCTGGGAGTTCATCCCAAGTCTGTATTGACCTGGACTGCTCAAGGGGCCAGCTCTGTCCCCCAAGGTTGGCATAGGACAGGATCAGTGCTTCCTTAGCCTAGGTACATCCAGCGGTACCTGCCAATTTCCTTTTCAGCTCTGCTATCCACTGCCAATTTCAGGTGGCAAAGAGTCAATATCTCTATCTCCATGGAAGAGTCCATATATAGCATTTTAATTTTTTCTTTTAGCATATAAGGAAATTGGGGAGTTAATGAATTATGCTCTTGAAATGCAAGCTTCAGTACCAACCCATCAACTCAGCATCATTTAAACTGAGAATGTCAAAATCTCCCGCTCCAGTTTTGAACTTGTTACTTAAATCACCAAAATGGTCTTTTCTTTCCTTATTTCTCCATCTTTCCCCTCCCCTCTGCCCCCTAGGATGTTCACTGTGGACAGATACTATTCTTTCATAAAAATCCAGCATCTCACAAAAATATTTTTCCTTCTATTTCCTATTCACTTCAACAGAGGGATATAATTGTTGCCAGCAGCACAGGCGAAGGTGTATGCAAACTCATACTCTATGAGGTGCCCAACTCCAGGCCTGAAAATCTGGCAAATACCCTCCAGCGGGGAGGGGAAAACCCATGCCAATTTGTCTGGCACATAGCAGGCTTTTGGTAACTGTTGGAATTTAAATCCTGAACGCCCTGAGAGAACCTAAGTTCACTATGGCTGGTTTATGTCTGAGAATCCCACAAAACTCAATTTGGGGTATGACCAGAGTCTGGATGCTACAAATGTTTAGAAATAAAAGAAAAGATGATTCTGTCATAGACATGAGTAATTATTCCATCAGAAGATCAGGCATAGTGCTCCATTTGGTGCCTCAAATCACTGAGGACAAGAATTGAGCACTCAGCCCCATCAGAAAACATGCAGACATGCTGACCGGGATCTGGCCTGGTAAACCGACCATAGTACAAATCCATTCACTGGGGACTCTCACGCCACTCTCTGCCATCCTTGAAAATGCTCAAGAAATTGGGCATCGAGGCCAGGGAGTGGGCTTAAGGGCTGGTGCCAAGGTTTTCAGCTTATTCCCCTAAAAGGAAAGGCGTTCCAAGGGAATGGATGGGGAGACCAGGGGAAACAAGGGAGGGAGAAGCCTCCTGAGACTGGAAGCCACATGGCCCAGGCAGGTGCAGCTGCTGGGCCAGGCAGGTTTGGAAGTGAAGCCCTGGGCACCACGAGCAGAGGGCACACCTGCTCATGGTGGGGATAGACGAGATGCCCAGGGAAGGAGGATAGATGGGAAAACCCTGCAGGCCAGCCAATTTAGAGGGTCTCGGGTGGATGAGCCACCCTTGAAGACTGCAAAGAGCAGTGGAGGAGATCCAGAAAAGGCTCCGACCCAGAATGGGAGGGAACTGTGAGGAGGAGGGAGTGGGCCAGCGGGTGTCCCACGGTGGACACGTACCGAGGGCAAGGACGCCGAAATGGACGTTGAAACTGACAATGACGATTTCCTTGCCAGTTTCAGCAGAAAGACTGGAGTGGGAGCCAATTCAAAGAGGGGCTAATGAAGGACTGGGATGTGAAAAAGACAAAACAGCAGGTAGGAGGGGCCTACTTTCTAAAGCAGTGTGGTAGTGAGGGGGAAGGTAAGAGAAGGGTGTGGATAGAGGGAAGGGAAAAAACACAGTCAGCAAGAGTTCCCCCAAAGTTTTATGCTGAATAGAAGGAGCCAGAAGAAAGAAAATTCAGAAAATGCAACTAAAGGCAGGTAAATGAGGAATGGAGCTCATGGGAGAGGTGGAGGGCAAGGTGAAGACGCTTTGGAAACAGGAATGAGGACAGAGAAAATGGAGGGAACAGGAACATTCTCTCCCATTCAAAGACTTAAGGCATTTCATCCTGGAAAATGTAGCGGCCAAGAGGTTGAAGTGCTGTCTACACAGTCGAGAATGGAACAGTAGTTACTCAGTTTTGTTCTCCTGGTCAACCCAAGGCCCAGGGATCATCAACTCAACTGTATGAGGGAGATGATGGAAGATAACCGGTCCCAGCTCCAGGTGGCAGGCAACCTACCCCAGGCCTGACTGCACAGGACCAATGGGGGCTGAGGGGGAGCAAGGGGCTCCAACAATACCCTCATGGGGTCCTCTTCCAGGTTCCCCCAAGGCAGTGGCACCACATTTATTAGAGACAGAAGAGAACCACGAAGCAGACGGTGGGCCCTAGGAATGGTTTTCATTCAAGAACTGCCAGTGTCTCCTCCTCCCTGGGCACACACAGCAGACAGCAGGCACCGGCCCTCTGATCTGCTGACCAAGCATGAGCTGCTTAGACATCACCTCCCATATGGCACTCAGGTACCCTCATTAGGAGTGACACTCCATCAGCAAGCTGACCCCCGAGAAGGCTCCCAATCAACCTGTCCAGCATGTGTGCATGTGGCCCACAGAGACAAGGCAGGTGTGACCTTGCACACTGCTCTGTGCTGGCTGGTGAACCTCAGCCACCAGGACCCTGGCATGTCCTTGTGGTAGGGTCCTACTCACCTCACCAACCACCACACAGCTGGGTTTTCCCTAACCCACAGGGAGTTGCTTGCTCAACTATGAGGCTGGGTGAAGCTGCAGGGCCCTGTGGGGTGTTTTCCTTCCATCATCTGCCAAAAACCCAACCCTCAAGGCCTGCCCAGCCCCCTTCCAGAAAGGCACGCACAGAGCTCATGTCTTTTTGGAAGCCTTGTGGGTTCACACCCACGGGGTGCCATTCTCAGCCTTCTCTCTGTTGTCTCCCTGTCACAAACGCATGTCCCTCGGAATGGAAGTGTTCTACACTGGGGGGATGCAGATGGGCTTTTCCCTGCCTCCCACCCTTGGGGATGAGGGCTTGTGCCAACTTAGACCACCATCAGCCTTCCCGGTGGTGGACCCAGGGAAGGCTGCCCATGGCAGCAAAGCGCAATGTTTGTGGCCTGCTCTGCTGAAGGGAGCCAGGCATATTCAAGTTCATGGATAAATTACAGGACACCTCGGCTGTGAACAGTCTGACAACAGAGACTGAAAAACTAAGGAACAGACCTGGCAGGGCAGGGAGGAAGATGATGTGGCAGCTTTGAAGTCTGAGAACTCGGGGACTTCAAGGAGGCCCTAAGCCATTGCACTGGCCCCCTGCCCTTGTCATGCAGGAGTTGCTGTCACTTTTCCCCTAAATGGAGTCCCCATTCAGATGAATGAGTTTCTACCTTTACAGCTTCTGGTTGAAGGTACCTTATCAGACAGGTACGTGTGCCCCGAATTCCTCCCAGTGAGCTGTACTCCTCTGAACGCACCCCTGTCAGCACTGGCTTGATGCTGAGCCATGTAAAGTCACGTCTGGGCCCCAAGAGCTGCCTATTTCTTCCCAGGCTTTTGTAAGTGTTCTGCAGTTCATCAACAAGCCTTCAGAGAAAACTGTAAGTGCCAGTGTTCAGGGATACTTGACCAGTTCCTTTCAAGCACTCTCTTTCCATTTGTTGCACGTGAAGGAGCTGCCAGGGATGAAGAGCAGGGGCCAAGGTCAGCCATAGCCAGAGGCCCCACTGCCGCTTCCTGGCGCCTCCTGCCTACTCCCATGGGGTGGGACAGCAGCTCAGCAGGTGAGGCCGGGGGTCCTGCTCAGTGCTGGAGGTTCTCTTAGGCACAGCACTGCTGTGGGTGCTTCCAACTTCAGTTCATTGCCACCTTCACAGTGGTGGCATTGGGAGCTGGGTGGCATCACCCCCCTTGTCCAGATGAAGAAGTCAAGGCCAAAGGGAGTCAAGTGGAACTTGGCCAAGGTCAAGCAGCTGGTGAGAGGCTGGGTTGAGCTCTGACTTCAGATTGTCAGAGGCCAAAGCCAGGGAGCCCAGAGTCAGCCAGCCACCACGGCAGGAGCCAAAGCTAAGGGAGGTCCCAGGTTCCACACACACAAGTCTGGAGTCATCCACATGAGTCCCCCTTCACCCCCTCTGATACACACCACAGCATCCCAGTCACATCAACTATCAGAGCCTCCACACCATAGCCAAACTCAATCAGAAGCTCTGCTGGGGCTTACTATGCTCTGCCTCAAGCATGATACCTGGAACTCCCCAGAACTCTAATCAAGAACAGGGCTACAAGTGTGTGTGTCTCTTTGCCTACCACCCTTTCCTGAGCCTTGGCTATGGTTAGGATGTAAGAAGTATTGCATATAAAGCCTCAGCACGAGGCTTCCTACATGGTACTTCAGAAGTACCAGAAAGTACCAGAAAGAAGCTATTATTTCTATTGAGTAAGTTCTTCGTGGCCCCTGCCACCATCTTACTGTTCCAAGAGAATGGTAGAGGAAAGGAATAGCTGGTGATGCCACATGCTTCTAGAGCTTTCCCTGTCCCCAAAGAGTTCACTGCTCCTGGAACCCATTTGTACAGACATTTGCCATGCCCTGCTCTGGTGGAAATACAACGCATGGAAGTTCAATAAGTCACAAGGCAAGTGACAGCCACATTATGTGGAGGGCCGAGGCAAGCGGGGGCATGAACAACTTTTTCATGCTTTTGTCTCAATCAGAACTTGCTTCAAACAGAGACAGAAACTCCCAGCATCCTAAGCAACACAGCTGGCCAAGGAACCCTCTCATATCCTTTCTTATCCACATGATTTTCCAGTATCGGCCAAGTGCTCATGCTGAAAGTGATGAGAAAGAAGGAAGGGGAAGGAATGGGAGAAGCTTCCTATGCCTCCTTTTATTTCAGTCCATCCTTACACAACAGTAGGCCAAAGGGGAAAAAAGTGTTGTAACATGAATGTATCAAATGAAAAACATATTTCTGTGACATTACAAAAGAAAAAGTGCTTTCTCCTTTTGAACATTTTACTAATCAGTTTTATTTAAATTCTTCACCTGCACCTTCCCCAGCTTTCCCTCAACTAATCAGAACTTTCGTTGCCTTTAGAGCATCATTTGGACTCATCTCACAGTTTGATAGAGCCCCTTACTTGTGCTGGGACTTCCTATAACCCTGTACAGGGAGCTCAGACTGAGGTCCACACCAGAGACTCCAAGTACCCCACCCCTCCAACAGAACTTTAAGCGGGTTGAGTAGTTTTAGTGTGTCCAGTAATTATATGTTCATAATTTCTACGTCAATGACATACTGTCCTGAGGAAATAAATCTTTCCTTTTTAAGATAGAATGACTAGATCAGCTGAAGGCCACTGTCTGCACTGATTTCACAAGCCATTGGCTAAATCCCTTTCCATATACTTGAGAATGAGATAATGTGATGTCAGTGGCATACCAGTACACCTTAGAAAATTGTGTCTATTTCATGCTTTCATTCGGCAATTTGAGATCATGCAGTCATATGCTCAAGTGGAATGGGAATGGGCTATTGCTGCTTTCCGAAGGCCACTCAATGACGGAAGGTGATTCACAGAGGAAGGTTTCTCATGGTTGCCCTAATAATCTCAGAAGGTGCTCTGGGCCATGAAGATGATGATGTCACCCGGAGCTCAAGTGGGCAGGTGACTTACTGTCTTGTTATCATCTAGGAATTTTAGACGAAGTCATTGGAGCCAAAAAACCAAGAGTTACAGATAAGAAGTTTGTTTAACTCCTTCTCTGCTCTTCTGGTCTTGTTCAAAACAAACATCATAGGTACACAGAATTCTAAAGCAGGAGGAAATTTTTAAACCTTCTGGCCCCCCACACCCTCTCCTTTTCCACCTAGTAACCAGGAGAGACAGAACTGAAGTCAGGTCTATTGACTCACAGCCAAACCTGCTCTTGTTTTCCAAAGGATACATACTTATCAAAAGAAATACCCTGTTGTATTGGGATAAGGCCCAAATCTACAATGTATGCACTAGGCGGACATTTCCTGAAAGTATGTTACAGCTTTGCAACAACATATTTGTGTATTTTAACAAAATACATTCTAAAAGTAAAATCATCTTGGGCCTAGAGAGAGTATTAGAGAGAAGATAACAAAAATCTTTGGAAATCAATGCTTGTTCCTGTGAATTTATCTTTTTAATGAAAAGCCACTGATGTATCATGTGAAAGGATTAAGTGAGCTAAAGCAGGATGTGGACTTTGCACAAGGCCTGGGAACATGCAATAAAAAGCAACTGTTATTATTAAAAAACTAGACTTGAGGGAGGTTTGAAATGCATTTTCACAGATGCAATCATGCTCCAGGACAGATTTCCTTTCACTGCTGTTGGAATTAGAGGAATTTCTTTTCTCCTAAAATTCCTTCCTGTATAAAAATCCACCTCACCAGCCAACTGGTAGCATTTTTGTTTCATCTCACTGTGAAGTATTCCGCATAGAACACATGTTAGCACTGAGTCATGTACCCGTTGTTACTACTATGATGTAAGCTCCTGGTGTGACAGGACATGGATTTCTCTTTTACCCTGGGACTGGCATGGTGGCTGGGGAAGAGGGTAGCAGAAAGCCAGGAGAAGGGACCCTGTGGCCTCGCAGGCTCATGTTGCTGAGACACATGTTTTTTTCTGTAGCGCTGTGTCCTTACTTTCAAGCACTGTTGAATATTCTGTGGGCGGTAGGATTGTGGGTGGGAAAGGACACGGATATAATAGCTAACGTTTATTGAACATTTACTGTTCCAAGTGTTGTGGGGTGAACCAACAGAAAGACCACACAATGTCAATTTGCAAGCCAATTTGGTGTCTTTATTAGCCGGCCAGCGACTGCCTCAGATATCCCAAGAAGGAGGATTCAGAGAGCAGCAGCATGGGGCTTGCAGGGTGGGCTTATAAAGGCTGAAACCGCAAGCTTATTCACAGTAGCAGAGAAGGGGCATTAGTTTCACAGTACCACATACTGGTTTTGCAGCTGTAAGCAAGCAAGCTTATCTACAGAAGCAAAAATGTACTATTAGCTTTGGCCAAAACAGGTTTGTGTGATTCCCACATCCTGACCCCATTATTGGGTGTTCTTCACGGGTCTGGGGGGACTTTCCACTCAGCTGGGGTCGAGCTCCTGATCCCTTACATAAGCATGATATATGTATTAACTCATCTTATCGCCATGACAACTGTATGAGATAGCAGGGTTCAAATTCTGACTCCCCCGCTGCCTAACTCTGTAAACTTGTGCAACTTCAATTTTTTTGTTTTACCCCAATGAACTGAAACTACCTGTCCCGTGAGGTTGATGAGATGGTTATATAAAGCAATTATGTTTGTGCCTGGAATATAAAAGAACTCAATAAGTGATGCAAAAAAAATAATAAGTATAAAAGTAAAATAGAACTACACAGAGACTTGCAAACAAATGTTCATAGCACTATTATTCATAATAGACCCAAACTGTGAACAGCCCAAAGGTCCTTCAGTTGACAAACAAAGATAAAACAAACTGTGGAATACCCATTCTAGTAGTTAAGTCTCGGCAATGAAAAGGAAAGACTTGTGGATATACACAGCAATGTGAAAAAAATTTTTCTAACATTATGCTAAGTGAAAAAAGTCAAACACAAGCATGTACTAGATGAAGTACTTGACTTATACCACATTCTAGAAAAGCCAAAAGAGACCGACAACATGAATCCATGGCTGCCAGTGAGCAGAGAAGATGATCATTTGCAGAAAGGTACCAGGAGGCTTTGTAGAGTGGTGGAGCTGTCCCGGCTCTTGTTACGTAACTTCCTAAAATTACTAAAATTCATCAAACTGTGCACTCATGGGGAACGAATGAAGTTTAATGCATGTAAATCACATCTCAAAGCTGAAAGCAGTCCCCCCATGCCGTGAGTTGTAAGGCTGTATGATATTTAGACTTGCATGTATTTCTGGAGCAGGGGTGAATGGGCTTTATGCAATGCTGTTTTAGGAGCTATGTAGATTCTTTCAAGGAGGGATGAATTCAGGAGCTCTTGAATGCTCACCATGCACCAACCTGCTGGAAAGGGAACAAATGCTGAGATAGAAGCCACCTCGGATATGCTCCTTGTTCTTAGATAAAACTGTGGGTAAGTTGCAGACACCTTTTGTACACTAAACCATTATGGAATCCCATGAGCAAATGTAAGGTGTGTGATGCAGGTAAGTTGGGGGAGGGGGTCTGAAAGAGGAGAGAGAATTTAAAAGTGGGGATAGGAGTGACCAGGGAGGGCCCCTGATGGAGATAAGACTTGAAAGGATTGGATAAGCTGTCATGGAAAGAATTTGGGCCGTGGTGTGACGGTTGCAGTTTAGCCCTGAAATGGGCCAGGCTGGAGCATGTTGGGAACACTCATTTTGTGAATGGCTCTGTGATTTTTTTCAGCTTTGTATATATGATGGCAGAATACTTGATTGTCCAGTGTGGGCTGTGGCTGGTCCATGCTACTTCTCACCCTGTGTATATTTCTTTTCAACTTTGCCATTAGTGATGAAATGGTGGCAGTATTTCCACCATGGAAATCAACAAATGCTACAGATCAGGGCTCATCCCCCAGAGAGCCTGTTGTTAATCACTTACCGGCACACCACTGATTATAATCCTAATTACAAACCTGAAGGAGGATGGGATGAGAGCAGTAAATGGGATGACATAGGGTGGCTGGCGAAGATGTAGCAAGAGCGAAAAAAACAGATACTTTTAAGGGGATGGAAATACACAAAATTTAATGCTGAGAAAAAGAGACTTGGGACGATTTTCTGTGTAGTTTCCAAGAGAATTTAAGATGTAGAATACTTTTTCATAAGTCCTGGAGTTTATGATGAACACCTCAAATGTAAAACGGGGTGCCTATAGACCTTTTATAAATTGGCCCCCTTGCCCCTTCCCTCACCTTCTTTGAGACATGCACAGTGCTTTGATCGTCAGTGTCTGCTGGGTAGAATCAAGTCTCTCCTCTTGTACTCACTGGCCTGCTTTAGGTTTCTAGCCCTTAAAGGGCAGTTTCAGTGGTTGGATGTGGAACCCCTCAGACTGACCCTTACCGTGGAGGGGGCCATGCCTTGTGGGAACCTTGCTTCCCTGTCTGTCTGCCTCATTAAAGTGTGAACTCCATGAGCACTGGGTCTTCTGTGTTTTGCTTAGCCTAGCACCTACTACCTCCCAGTAGGTGCTCAAGAAATGCTTATCTAAATAGTGAATGAGTTAAGGCAATTTCAATTTTAGCTACTGTGCTGTTATCTAAAGATCAGTGCACATTCTGTTAACTTAAACACAAACTTCTTAAAACATTGAGAGGAGGTAATTTTAGACTACATAAAGCATGGGCTCAAACCCTGGTCCTCATTTTTGGAAGACCGGTAGTCTGCCACCATCTTGGATTTGTTGGATAATATGGAAATTGAAGCAATTTATCATCAGGTGTTTCTTCCAAGTCAAAGATGCTATGATTTTAAGAAGGAGGAGGGAACTTGGATGTTGTGGGCATAAAGCTGAGGGCCCTGAACTCTCGCATATTAAGGTGAAAAATTACCGCATAGAAACTTTGTACTGTTGTATGATTTCTTTGCATCAGATTCTACTTCCTATATAAGTGGTCGTAGGTAAGTAGTGTTGGCTGATGACTATCGCCTCATTCTACCCTATTCGTCTTCCTGCCCATCAGTGGCTTACTGAATAACTGTCCCCAAGATGTCCATGCCCTGACCCCAGAACCTGGGAAGAGGCCACCTTACAGGGCACAAGGGGCTTTGCAAAGGTGACTAAGTTAAGGATCTTGAGGTGGGGGGGTGGGGGTTAGATTGTACTAGATTATCTGGGTGAACCTGAGGGAATTGTGAGGGTCCTTATAAGAAGGAGGCAGGGAGGTCAGAGTCAGAAAAGGAGATGTGAAGATGAAAGCAGAAGATGGAGATGTGAAGATGAAAGCAGAAGATGGAGGAGGTTATGCTGCTGGCTTTGAAGATGGAGGGAGGGGCCACGAGTCAGAGAAATACAGACAAATCACCAGGACCTAGAAAAAGCAAGAAAATGGGTCCTCCCCAGGTCCTCAGAAGGAAGCAGCTTGACTTTAGCCCAGCAGACTTGCATTCAGCCATCTGGACTCCAGAGCTGTATGAGGATAGATAACATTTGTCCAGTTTTAGGCAACTAACTGAGCTTGTGTTCATCAGTTATAGCAGCAATAAGGAACTAGCACACCATCTCTTCAGAATATTTACTTGTAAATACTATATCCACTGCTTTCCAAACTTTTAATGTGCACGGAAATCACTTGGGGATGCTGGTAAAATGCAGATTCTCATCCTGAGGGTTTGGGGAGGGGTGGGAGGTTGACGCTATTTGTCTTGAGCCCAGGAGGAAGTTGCTGCCTCTGCCCCTTAGTGGCCTTTGGGCAGTGTGACTGAAACATTAGGTCCTATTGGGACTCCTCAGCCACCAGAAGCAGGCGGAGAGCCGGGACATGTTCCAAGGTGAGCCACAAAGGCTTGGAATGGAGACAATATGGATAGAATTAAACAGCTGCATTTATTCAGCCTGAAGAAAAGAAGGCCGAGGGGGGACTTGCAGAATGATATGTAAGAAAACAGAAAGGTAGCAAGAAGGAAGTGAGGAGTGACTGCTCCCTGAGTTCCCCAGTCAGTTGTAGGCAGCAAGGAGAGCTGAGGCTTCAGAGAGTATACCCGGCTGGGAGGGTTGCGTTTCGCTTTCACTGATGGAATTTTGCAGCTACAAAGGGGCCTGGGATCCATTGTGCTCTGCCTTCTCATTTTCTGGCTGATAAACTAGAGTCTCAGAGGGGCCTTTGCTAGGTGGCAACCAAGAGCCCGACACCTGGTGCAGTCGCTGCCCTGCCTACTGGACACCACAGTGGCGTTAAATACTAGTAGCAGCTTCTCTCTTGGAAGTAACTTAAAATTGGGGCTGTCTCAAGGCTGGGTACTGGCAGCGGTCTATATCTTGGTCTTGGCTTTGATTAAACAAAAGCAAGTGTGTATAAGATTTAAGTCCTTAACAGAGACTTATGTACTTTCCAGTAGGTCTGTTACTCACCAGTCAAAAAATTAGTTAGCATTGACACAATGGGCAGATACAACTGTTTGTAACAGCGTCAAACTAGAAACAACCCAAATGTCCTTCAACAGCAGAATGGATCCATAAACTATGGTTTAGTCAGGCGATGGATTTCTAGAGAGCAGTGAGAGTAAATGAACTACTGCCATGTGGGACAAATATATGCATCTCTGAGCAATAGTAATTTTGTTAGGAGATAATGTTGGCATGCCAGGCATATTTTCCTCCAGCAGCGCCCAGAAGGCGGCAGTCAGGTTCCAGTGGTGTGAAGTGGTTGAAGGCGAGAAGCTGACCAATGGGAATGCGCCATGCTGAGCCAGGGTACGCTGAAAGCCACTTCCACATCCTATCAGTGGCCGTATCATTTCAAGTGAGCTGGCTGCCTTGCCTGGAATCATCTCATACTGTGAGATTGCACAGAAGAGAGCTGACATAGTAGGCATGAGAGTGCTGTCCTTAGAAGGGCCAGCTTGCGAGGTTGACTCTGGGCTAGTATCTGGGCATTGGTTGCTGAACAGCTCTCTATGCTAGTGGAAAACTCTTCTTGCCTGTTAAGGCCGGCTGGTGGTGCCAAGACGGTTTGTGCACAGATGATGGTTATGCCAAGCACCTGCTTCCCTTTGGCGAATCTGGAAATTGGGGATGTTTTATGTGGAGGTTGTTTTATGTGACCAGCTCCCAGATAAACCCTATGGTGCCGGGTCTCTAATGGATTTTGGTGGGCAGACGATCACATGTGTGATTGCTTGGGAGAGCATGTGTCTTCGGGAGCTGCTTCTTCCCAGCAGGAGGCAGCAAACACAGGAAGCCTGCATGGGATTCTTACAGATACAACTCTGTCTTTTTTCCTTTATGAGCCATCCATGTCTCCTTACCTACCATACAGCTAAAAACAGTCTTAGCCATGGGTTCAGCTAGATGCTGAGACCTTCTAGGGAATCTCCAAACATGGGGGTGGTCTTGGAGACCTCAACCAAGACACCTACGTGAATATTTAATGTAGTTTTTCTCCCTTTTTTCCCCAATGGGAACAAGGTTAGAAGTTTGTCTCACATGTTGCTGGCAGGACTGCAAACAGAACAGCCATTATCGGGGTGGTGTCTTTCTAGTTTCTATCAAAATCTTAAATCTGTTGACCCTTTGGCCCAGGAATCTCACTTCTGGAAATCTGTCCTATAGGTGTACCTATTCCTGTACAAAATGACATGCATAAAAGCTTTCCGTTGCACTCTTGTCCCAGCAATTATTTGTAACAAAAGGCCAGAAACCCACCTGTAGGGAGCTGCTAAGACCCAGTGGGTCCATCCACACTGTAGAGTCCTATGCAGTTGGAAAAAAGGATGAGGAATTATGTGTTGCTATATAGTAAGACTTCTGCTGTGTACTAAATTTAAAATGCAGGGTAGAGAACAGTAAAATAGTATGCTACTGTTTGTATAAGGAAAGGAGGGAAACCTACATTTATGCTTTAAGTAACTATTGAGAGGAGTAACTTGTAAGTGGCAAGTTAGACAGTGAATAGAGGTGGGAGATGTGAGAATTATCATTATGTACTTCCTTACTCTGTTTTAATTTTCTCAATCATGCCAATGCTTTTCTATTAGAAAATAAATTTTTGTTAAGAAAATGAAAACTCTACGAGGAAGTGGAATAGATGAAGCGCCATGGCAACTCTAGGCTTCTTCAGTTACCTGCACAAGAGAAGAACTATGTTAAATTGCTGATTGAACTTTCAAATAAAGTACGGAAATAAAAATCAAAAGTGAGATATATCATGGACAGTCTGTTAAAAGTGAAACTGATGGCAGACCACAGTGGCCCAATAGACTGAGTTCTCACCTGCCATGCTGGAGATTGGATTTGATTCCCAGAGCCTGCCCATGGGGGAAAAAAAAAAAAAGGAAAAGTGAAACTGAGAAAAATTACACATTCCTCCAACTTTCCCCTTTCCTCTATGTCAAAGTGCGAGTCAGCCAACTATTTTTGTAAATGGAAACCTGGGAGACACACCCATACCCAGTTGCTTACATGCTGTTTGTGAAGTGGGAGAGCAGCCAGGGGCAGAGTCGAGCAGTGGCAGGAGTGGCCTGAGATATTTAACATCTGACCCTTTAGGGAAAACATTTGGTGGTCCCTGTACGAATGGTGTTGTTCAGTTATGGCTTAGATCATAATGAACTTATTTCCTCCTACCAAATATTATGCTTATATGAAAACTATTAGATGACAAGAAAAAAATCTGATTGCTATTGTATGGGTTCCTATCTGATTCATTTTCCAGGACTGTAGCTCCTGGAAATTCTATGGGGTGTTTCCCCCATTCTGATAGATATCATTGCAGGGGCCCCCTTCTGACAGGCTGAGGGGTGTACGTGTTAAAGTGCTACTGGGCCCAGGTCCTGGCCCTGTCCACAGCCCTCACCAAGGTGGTGAACTCTGGCCCTGTCTTCCAGTTGCCAGCACCTCCATTCCTCTGCTGAGGGTTTCCGCTGTGAGAAAATGCCTTGTACATCTATTGGCTGACCCAAAGTATTAACAACCATGAGGGGCAGCCCTCAGCTCCTGCCTGGCAGGAGCTGGTATATAAACATGCCAGCTCCCCTACATCTTAAGGGCATAACTCTGAAGTACATATTCTCTGCTATCTCTGAGATTCCAGTGGGGTTATGACCCAGTTACCCTTAGGGATGACTTGCTTCTTATCCTTATTGGCTGCCTTTCCTTCCCTTCCCTCCCATCTCACTTCCCTTCCCACTCGTGTCCTTCAGCATTTCCTGGAATCATCTCCCAAATAAGTTCCTTACCATGGAGACTTTGTTTCCAAGTCTGGACCTGGAGGAACTCAAATTATGACAAGACTGTGACGAGATCCTTATGAACCATCATTTTTGTTTTCTTTAGATCCACAGTCATAATACTTAGAGTGCCTCTATACTTTCGATACTCCATTAATGAAACTATGCAACAGAAGACTTTTTCATGTGTTTAGTTATCTTTCTGGATTAATGTATCCAGAAAATACATTAGTCTGGATAAAGAAAGTTCTCCTCATACACTGAACACATCATAGATTTGGTCCATGATAACTTTCACAGTTTTTTTTTCCAGTCCTTGATCAAAATTGATGCCCTTCCTAAGGACATCAGGATATACATCTCATTTGATTTGGTCATTGACCTGCAATAGGTAAGATCAAATGGCAGTCATTTAATAAAAAGAGGCTGTTTTCAATATGGCGTTGGGTATGTACAGTGGGGAGGGGAGGTACCACTAGACGCGGACATATTTGTGCATTGGTGAAGGCTGCCCAGAGAAACATTTTAAGAAGCAAGGTAATGAACAATCTCTTTTCTACAAATATGTGTGCCTCTGAGGCACAGAAGAGTCTACTGTCTTGGCAGTGATATCCTAGATAGATGTTGTCTTTAAAGTAGAGGGCATCAAGACTTTTGGGAACTGACCTCTCCTGGTGAAACCTGGGTCCAATGTGGCAGGATGGTATGACTTCTTCTCTATGCCAGCTGGTTGTTTCATTACGTGTTTGGAGTGCCTTCACACATTTCTTTCAGAACAAAATACACTATTCTGAGACATTTCATGACTTATAGAAACCTGGTGTAGAAGCATAAGCAAGGTGATTTTGAAAACATGTTTTTCCATGAATAGTACTGATGGTAGCTACTGTACCTGGAAGGCTGACTGTACCTCAGCAGTGTATAAAGCACTTTATGTTTCATCTTTTAACTGGCCCATCAACCTTAAAGGATTGATATTATCATCACTGCTTCACAGGTGGTGGGGAAAATGAGGTGTGGAGTTTATTGCCCAATGTCAACCAGACAGTAAGTGGAAGACCTGAAACTAGAACCCAGGTCTGACTCCAATTCCAATCTTCTGTTCCCTGTACTTCAATGATCTGGCACCAGAATTGGTTACTAGAGAGACTCTTCCTCAGATAGCTTAGATTTTTCAAAGAAGTGAGTTCAATACAGCTTTGCTTTATTGGTAAAATGAATGAGTACAAATATTTTAAGTAAAAATTGCAATAAAAGTAGTTTTATTCATAGTGACCCATAAAGATCATAGTTTCACCATGGTCTGCCATCAGCTTTGTCAGCTGTGTTGGGTATTCTCATTTCTACATGGAACCTGGTTATTGAGCTGGAAATGTTGTCTGAGATCACACGGTTAAATGGCTCATCCAAGGTCCAGACTCGTATCTTCCAGAACCCAGAGCCCACGTGCTGCCCATCCGCCACGGCATGGGCTTGGCAAATCAGTAACTAGGCAATCTCGCCACTGGGAAGATGAGTATAGTGTCTGCAGTGTCCCTGGATTTTATTTTTCCCCCACAAATATAATGTAAATTGCATACGTTTTGATTGCCTCCTTCATCCTGTTTTCTATTCCCTTTTTGCCATCAATTGTAGTGGTTATTTTCTAACAAATTGATTTGTACTCCATTGTTGTGTTGATGACTTCAGCAACTCCTATGTGAAGGTAATTGCTAGTCTTACTGTTCTCACATTATGATGCTTGTTAGTATAATCCAGAATAATCACTGATAGTCAGCCTGGGACTGATTATGTTCAGTAGTCTCACCATTTGTTTGTTCAGGAGTATTTATGGCACCCCCCACCCCACCCCCATGTACACATCTGACCTCCGAGCAATGACAGGCAGTTCAAAACAATTAAATGATAATGTAAGGCAGTATGTGATTAGGACAGGATGAATGCGGCAAAAAGTTAGTGCTGTCGAGTTCACAGAGTGCTGAAGGCTTGATGGAGAGCCCAATAGTTGTATCTTCTAAGCTTCCACCTTTCTTGAATTCCCTTCCCACCTGGTCCAAGCCCCACCATCATCCCTGACCTGGATGAAAGCACCTGCTCCCTGCTGGCTATTTTTCCACTTTCACTTTTTGAAAACAATTTTATTGAGGTATAATTTACATAGCAAAAAAAAATCAGCAGTCTTAAGTGTACAATGAAATTGTCTTATAATAAGTTTACTGAGTTATTCAGCAGTCACAGCAATCCAACATTGGAACATTTCCTATACCTGATGAGCTCCCTTGAGCCTACTTACAGTTAATCCCTATTCCCTCCCCCAGCTTCCCATGGGAGTTACTCAAATATATTGTTTGCCTTTTCTGGACATTTCCTATAAAAGGAATTACATGTGCTCTTTTGGACCTAACCTTTTCCACTCAGCTTAATGTTTTTGAGGTTTCTCCATATTGTAACATCTATCAGTACTTTTTTTTAAATTAATGAATAGCATTCCACTGTGTAGATATGACACATTTTGTTCAACCATTTACTAGCTCATAGACATTCGGATGTTTCCAGTTTGGGACTATTAATGGATAACGCTGCTATGAACATTCAGGTATAAATCTGTGGGTGAACGTATGTTTTCAGTTCTCTTGGGTATATATCAAAGAGTAGAATTACTAGGTCATATAGTAACTCTAGGTTTAACTTTTTGAGAAACTGCCACACTGTATTTCCCAAAGCAGATGCACCATTCCACTCCATCTGGCAGTGTAGGAGGGTTCCACTTTCTCCACATCCTCAATAGCACTTGTTGTATTTTTGGTTGTGACCATTCTACTTCCTGTGAAGTGCTATCTTCTTCCACACTTGGTTTTGCTCTCATCTAATTCACTCTCCACACACCCGGGAAATCATATTTTACAAATGCAGATTTGTTATCTTACCTGGTGCCTAAAACCCTTAATTGCTCGCATTCCATGGACATAAAGACTGGACCCTTTGACCTGGTGCCACAGGTTGGGGTCCCCAGGAATTGGACTCTGAGTTGAGGTTTGTTGGGTAGGGTTATCAGAATTAACTCCCATGGGGAGTGACAGAAGCAGAACTGTGCAGAGGGAAAAGTTGGCCTCCTACAGTCACAACCAGAGAACTCGGCTGGGGATCTGAGTGCATTAGTCCTGATGAGAGGGTATCAGGGATGACATACTACAGCATCTGCTATATCTGGCCTGAGAGCCAACAGGCTCTGGCCCCCAGTGTCTTCTCTACTAATCTCTTAAACTTTCTCCCTTGCACTCTGGACTCTAAGTTCCTTTACAGTCCCAAGCTCCTCCCAACTTTAGGACTTCTGCACATTTATTCCTATTGGAAGGACACTCTCCCTACCCCATTGCTTTACTTGAGGATTTCTACTCAGTTTCTCTTACACACAACTGATCTTGCCCATTTCCACACTAAAGCCAGTGTTGTTGGAAAGCCTGTTTGTATACCAGTTGTTTAGAACTTGGAGTGTATTTTTCAAAATGCCAGTCTTGCCGGGCAGGCTCCACAGTGGAGAAAATGAAGTGCCAAGGAGAGAGCCTGAGTGAGCAGGCTTGGGGGCTCAGGGAAAGGGGGTGAGGGACTTTCGTTGTCAGAGTAACAGGAAAAGCTTTTCAAGGCCTTAGTTGATTTTTTTTGTTGTTGGTAGCTCCTTTAATAGCCTTAGAACATCCACTGAATATTCATGTTGCTTCCAGGCTTAGGCTAGAGAAAGAAAATGCAGGTATTTTATTCTCTAATATACTTTTCATACCTTGAGACAAATATGATTAAGGAAGTGACAGAGAATAAGAAATCAATTAATATTTAAACACTGTATTAATAAAGTTGCTTGATAAAGAACCATGCTATTAGTGTTAAATTTGTGATTTGTAGGGCCTTTTGGCTTTAATGTGAAGTCTAATATTAGGAATTACTCTTTTGATGTGATGGATAGGATCCATTTTCTAATGCACCAGCCTTAATTCACTGAGACCTGAGTGGCTAAAGGATTAGCAAACACTTCCATTTTCCATAAAGAAATGGATAGCGTAAGGGCCTAAGTGACAGTGAGGAGGAGGCTGAATAGAATCATAATTCATATACTGAAACTATGCAAACATGTAAGCGGGATTAATGTTGTGTTAGAGTTAAGATGGGGTATTTGTGCATTGTATTTGGAAGTAATATACTGAAAGCCATAAAGGACAGAGTCCTTGTTTAAAGTAGACTTTGAGAGGGAAACCCATCGGTAAATACTGAAATTTGGTCTCTAAATACTTCATTATATTAAAATTGCTTTAAAAAAATAAAAGAAAACTTATTGTGTTATTGCCCTCTTAACTGATTTCCTGACAAATTTTTCTCTTCGGCACTCAGATTTGGCAGCCACTCACTTAAATGGCTATTTGCCCAAGTATAAAATGCAAATTTCTTTAACCTCAGATGGTTTCACAAGATCTCATCTTTATGTTATTTGGAATTATATATACTGTGTTTTTGTATTTAACATATGGAAACATGCGACAAGCTGGGGAGACATGTTCAACGTAAATGGGCATATTGACTAAGCACCCGAGTACCATCTGGCCATTAGTTAGCTCTCATTGAAGTTCATAGAAAATGCTCACCTCATCATATATGCTTTGTATCAGGCTGAGAAGTGAGCATGTCAGAACTAGCATCATGTAATGTTTGGGCAAAGAAGGAAAAAAAGGAATGGAGAAGGAAATCTATATTTGCTCGGGTTGTTCTGTGTCGGTGTCTTTAGCTTTGACTGTTCAGGACAAGAAAACAAAAAACAGAGCCCACAGTTAAGTGTAAGACAACTATTGGCATCAAGTGAATTTGAATGAGTCTGTATTTTGGGTAGCAACGGGGCCTGGGAAATGACTAGCCTAGTGCCCCAGCAATGCTGATCAGAATTAGGCAACTATGTTTAGGAATTGCAGGGGTGATTGGAGAGATGCAATGAATAGATGTTTGGGAATTTAGAATCACATAGTAAAAATGAAGTAGGACATTCAGGACAGAGCTCGGGTGGAAACCACAGGTTTAGATGTTACAGGGAGACAGCCAGTTGGCAGAGAAAAGATTGGAGGATCAAGTGGGCTATTTTGGCCTTGTTTTTTTTCTGTGAAATGGAACTCACCAACCACTCTGCCAAAGACACAGGACCAACCCATCATTCCATGGCAGGAATCCTCATAAGGACACAACCTCCTGCATGAAAAGGGGAAAATTTCAGAGAAACATGCATTTGTTGAGGGTCATTGATTTGGGGATGTATCGGATTCTTTGAAGGTGTGTACCCCTTATGGGAGAAGTAGGAGAAAATTCAAAGTTTCTCATGATATTCTTCCTTGCAAAGTCATTGGCTGGTCTTGGTCTAGAGAAGCTCAAGTATCCCATGGAAGTTGTGGAATGCTAGAGATTTAAGCAAAACTCTAAAAGTTGATTTTTAGGGTGAGATCTCTACTCTTAGTTGAATATAAATACAAAAAATAATAGAGGTGTGTTCACTGTCAAATTATTTTTCCATGGAGAAATAAAATGTCTTCCATGCAATGTTAAATCAGTTTGGTTTTGAAATAGGTTGATGGAATAGTTGAAAGGGAGGCCTTTTCATACACACGAACAAAAGTTCTGTGAGGTGGAAACTGGTGGTTTATCCTAAGTGAACATGGAAAGAGCTGGAAGGCTTTCAGATATTTAAGTTTGCACTCTTCAAAAGAAAATATTCTAATAGATATTTGAAGGTACCAGAGTAAGTGAGGCAAGCTTAATCCTAGCTTTTGTGGTTTCACTTCATATCAAAGACAATGCATTGTCTTCCTCTGGTTTCTTATTTTTGTTCTGACTATAGTCTGTGGTAAAGAATGGTTCAAAAAGTCCAAGCTGTAGATAGCTCAGACACTGAAAATATGTCAGCAGGTTCTGAGGAGAGCCACCTGCAGCTGCAGTAACTGTAAAGCACTGTGGGTCAAGCCATGAAATGTTGTTTTTCTGAACTTTGAAGATCCTTCTAGACCTCAGCATCCATCCAGAGGATGACATCTTTCTAGTTAACTTGGGCTCAATGACTCTTTGTGTCCAAGCCTTGGCAATTACCTTATTGTATCCAGCTGGTAGTCTGACACTTCCAAATAATTCTGAATGTATTAAATTGATGAATGTATTAAACAACCAATGGGTTGTTTGACTATCAGTGGGATGTGTGTATCATCCAAGCACAGTTTAGTTGTCAAAAGATTAAGGCACTAAGAATTTTTGCCATCTAATGGGTATTAGATTTGAGATTAGGCTTTTCTAGCCACTTTTTGTATAACCAATATTTGTGTTAAAATGTACATCCCAAATTTTGATCCCACGTAGCCAAAATCAACTTGAAGAACAAAAAACTCACATGTCCCAATTTCAGAACTAGAAATCTACACTTTACAAGAGAGTGAGGTACTGGCATAGGGTAGACATAAAGGTCAGTAGAATTGAACTGAGAGTCCATAAAGAAACCCTTCCATTTCTGATCAATTGACTTTTCAACAAGGGTGCCAAAACACTTAAATGGTGGAAAGAATACCCTTTAACCAGTGGTGCTAGGACTACATATCCACATGCAAAAAAAATGATGATAGACCCCTATGTCGCACCATATACAGAAATTAACTCAAGATGTATTATAGACCTAAGTATAAAAGCTAAAACTATCAAACTCCTAGCAGAAAACATATGTGTATAACTTCATGAGTTTGGGTTAGGCAATGGTTCTTAGATGCAATACCAGAAGTGCAGTTGACTAAAGAAAAAATGAATTTCACTTTTCAAATTTAAAACTTTTATGTTGCAAAGAATGCCATAATAAAGTGAAAGTCAACCCACAGAATGGGAGAAAGTATTTGGAAATCATACATCTGATAAGTGACCTCGTGATCCAGAATGTATAAAGAACTCTTTTATAACTCAATTATAAAAAGACAGATAACCCACTTAGCAATGGACATTTCTCCAAGGAAGATATTCAAATGCCCAGTAAACACATGAAAAGATGCTCAACATCATTGGTTACTAGGGAAAGGTAAATAAGAACCACAATGAGATACCACTTCCCACCCACAAGGATGGCCATAATACAAAAGGTGAATAACAAGATATGGAAAAATCAGAACCCTCATACACAATTGGTGGAAAGGTAAATTGGTATAGCCACTTTGGAAAATAACCTGGCAATTCCTCAAATCATTAAGCATAGCTGTATGATCTGACAATTTCACTCCTAAGTGTAGACCTAAAGGTAATCAAAATAGCACCCATGCCAAAACTTGTCCACAGATGTTCACAGCAGCATTATTCATGATAGCCAAAGAACAGAAACACCCAAATATCTATCAGCTGATGAATAGATAAACAAAATGTGATAGATTTTGCAATGAAGCATTATTTGACAATTAAAAGAAACAAAATACTGATAGCATGCTACAACATGGATGATTCTTGAAAACCTGATGCTAAACAAAAGAAACCAGTCACAAATGACCATCTGTGGCATTCCAGAACAGGTCAATTTACAGAGACAGAAAGTTAATTAGAGGTGGTAGGATATGGGGGCCTGGGGAGTGACTGCTAGGGGTTCATGATTGCTTTTCTAGGGGGCAGGGTGAAAATGCTCAAAACTAGATAGGTGAATTGGACAGTCTGCAAAGTATATTCCAATATAGGTGTGTTTTTAAAAAATGATTCTTGGCTGACTCATACAACTATAATCAGTGAGAGGGATATGTTGAGCAAAGGTCAATATCTTCTTTCATGTTCTGCCCATTGACTCATATTTCAATTAGAGAAATGTTTATTTCTCATTACTGCCATTGTGTGCTCATGACTGATGGGTTTGAACAGATCTTTTTCACCATGGACAACTGGTATTTAGTACTAATGATATTATCTGGTATAATGGTATCTTTAATTCTACTCTGTTGGTTCTTCTCCTGTAGCTGTCTTTTTGTGTTTGCCCCAGACCAGGGTAACTACTATAAAAATATACTGTACTGGCTGGGTGGTGTGTCTTTTCCCCATACCATGGAGAATGTGAAAGAACACTGTACTGGCTGGGAGATATTCCTTTTCTTGCCCAAACTAGGTATCTTAATCTCCTGCATGGAGAAATGTACTGCATGGGTGATATTACTTTTCTTGCCCCAGACTAGATGACTTAGTCCATTAATCTAAAGTACTATTGTTGTAAGTAGATCTGTTCCTAATGTATGCTCTTGTTGTACTTACTAACTGATGTTCAAATCATGTAGATACCTGAATTCCTTTATGCGTGCATAAAAATATCTTAATACTTCATTCTGTATTTAAATGAAAATATATGTATAAACTAAATTTACCTCAAAAATGACCATGGCTTACATCACGAATAGATCAGACTCTAAGGGCTGAATGTAAGGGAAAGATAAATTTGTAGAATCTGTTCTATTCAACTGATACTGCCGTTGCATGACCTTGGTAACAAATTGGTGAAATGTGTGCTTCCGCTGAGAGGATTGGCTATCCCCCAAGAAGGAGGCACACTTTGTTAAAGATATCTCAATCCCAGGAAGCTCCTTTTGGTCCCTAGCCAGTTCCCAGAGGACCAAACTGGGTCCAGTCATGTAAGCTAATTGGGATTCAGCCGGTATTGTGTAAAGATATCATAAAAGTTGCATGCAAGCAGCTAGAAAGGAGAGAGGGGAATCTCATGAGAAATGCACAGAGAGTCTCATCAGGATCTTATCTGGGAAAAGAATGCTTTGCTGTGGATTTTTACTAATGAGACTCTGAATGCTGTCTACAGGATTGCTGTGGATTTTTACTAATCAGACCCTGTATACTGTCTCCAAGATTCCCTAGCCCTCTTCTTCAGGTGTTGGTGCTGTGTACCTGGTGATTATGTCTTATTTCTAATGATCTTTTAATTACTTTCCTAATAATTCTGTTGTTCGATCACTGAGGTCTGTGTTGTCCATGAATCTGAACCTATAAATTAAGTGGCCACAAATATCCGGTTGCCTTTCATACAACACAAAGTGAAAATGTGTTCTTACTGTATCATAGTTTCAAAATGAGTGTACAGAAGTTGATGAAGTATGTATATTATCCAGTTTTTTTTTAAGATGTGTGACTTTTCTTTTTTCTACAAGAAAATTGTGTTGTAGCTGCGATGTTGAATCAAGATAAATACATAGGAGTGCATGAAATGTGCATCATTCATTTTCCAATGCAGATGAAGATACAAGCTCTGCAGTGTTTAAGTGGTACTTTGGTTGAAACTATATTATGGAGTCAAAATAAAGTGCATAGAAGTCAATGAATTATACATAAATTCATTTTATAGAACTTTACAATTTATAAAACTTTACAATATATTTTTGGTAAAATTTGCATATTTTTTGTATAATTTGCATTATAACTGTGTTACTCTTTCAAGCTCAGTGCATAGAAATCAATGAGTCGCATTTATTACTCTGTTTCCAAAAGAAAGCAAGATGTTAGTACTGTAGTGTTCCAGGTAAATTCTATAATATAATTGTATTACTGAGTCATGAGAAGTACAGAGAATTCAATAGAACGTGTATCTGTAAGTTTTTAAGTATATAGCGACATTTTTTTAGTTTTCTATGTGAAAGTTCTCTTGCAAGTGTAGCACTAAATCCAGATGAGTGCATCATAGAAAAGAATCAAATCGTGTCTTCCACTCATTTTCTGGACCTATGATATGTAATATTTTCAAAGCATTTTAAGTGAATATTCTGTGTAACTTTATTACATAGACAAATTAGGTGCATAGACGTGAATGAGTCAATATATCATTCGTTTTTTGAAATTATGTATGATAGAATTTTGGAATTTTCTCATATTTATATTTTCTAACAGTAATCCTGAGTCAACGTATGTTCATCAAATTAGATGAAGCATGCATGTCTCTAATTTTCATAACGGTACACGATACCAGTTTTACAGGTAGACTGAGATTTGAATTGTGTAGTATTACCAAGCCATGATAGGTGTACAAAATTCAGTGAATCATGAATATCATTTACTTTCTCAACTATGCAAGATGGTAATTTTACAACTTCATAGGTGAATGTTCTGTTGTAACCATATTAATGAGACACCCATGAATCATATATAGTACTCAGTTTAAAATATGCACAAAGAATCATAGCTTTCTAGGTAGATAATCTGTTGTACTGTTTTATTCAGTGAACACTAGTGCATAGAAGCAAATGAAATATATGAATCCATCAGTTTATAAATCTAACATGAAAGTTTTGCATTTTCTAAGTAAAGCTTCAGTATAACGTATTAATAAGTCAAATAACTTCACAGTTGTAATACTAAAGAATGTAAGTATAGCTTTTGAAACTTTCAAGATGAAATTTGGCTTGTAACTGTATTAGTGAATCAAGATAATTGTACAGAAGTGAATCAATGATGAATATCACTCCATTTCCAGATTTAAAGTGATAACACATTCTAAATATATAGAAATGAAGGAACCGTATTATCACATGCTTTCAAAACTAAGGAAAAGAACCTGTTTTACCACTTTTCAGGGAAATGATTACTAAATCAATACAATTGCACAAAAATCTATAAATCATACCTATAACTGGGTTGTTGAAAATACTACTCCATGGTTTTATTTTGATAGTTTGGTTTTAACTTTATTTTGAGGCAGCATACATGCATAGGATTGAATGAAATATGTATATAACACATATTCAAAGTGTATACAAGATAATACATCAAGGATTTCTAAGTGAAAGTTCTTTTGTACCTGTGTTAGTGAGTCAAGTAATTGTGCTCAAAATCAGTGAATCATATATATCACACAGTTTCTGAAACTAGGAAAGATATCTATCCTATAGCTTTTTAGGTGGCAGTTCTGGGTGTTGCACTGTACTATTGCTTCAAGATAACTGGGAGGGGGTGAATGAACCATTTTTATCCCTCAGATTCTAGATCTGTGCAGCAAACCATTTCACAGATTTCTGGGTGAAAATTTGTTGTAACTATATTATGAGGTGCACATTTGAATTACGTATATCACTAAGTCTCTGAAAGTAAGCAATGTAACATTACCAAAGTGATAATCTGTGTAATAACTGTATTACTATGTCACAATATGTGGATTGAAGTAAAAGAAAAATGTATTTCAATAAAAGGCATGCATGCAACAAAATCACAGCTTTTGACAGTTCAGCTGAATCTGCAAAACTGAATCGAAATGAGGGGATGAAGTAATACAGCTAATCAAGACAAGAGTTTTACAACTTTCTAGGTGAAAGTTGGTATGTCACTATATTATGAAGTCAAGTTGAATGTATAAAGTGAACCCAATAATGTATACAACAATTCCAGTTTCAGCAAGATGAATGTTTTGCAGTTTCCTAGGGGAAATTGGTGTTACAAATGTATTACTGAGTAATGATGCATACACAGTAGTTAATGAATCATGTATATTAATCAGTTTTTGAGAAAAAGTAATAGGACATTTTCATTTCATTTGGTTTAAATTTATGTTTTAACTATATTTCTGATTAAAGAAAAGAGCATAAATAGTGAATTATGTCATTGAATACGCAATACCATCCATGGTGCCTGTATTACAGCTTTGCAGGTGAAAGCTGTGTTGCAACTCTATTGTTGTCTCTAGATATATGCACAGAATCAAGTAATTCAGGTATATCGGTAGGATTCAGAATATATTCAGTGTCATAGCTTTCTGGGAAACTTCAGTTGTAACAATAGTTTTTACACTATATAAGTGTACAGCCATTAATGAATCATATATATCATTCAAAGTATGCATACACCATTCCTTAAGCTTCTTTTGTTTAATTTTTGTTATAATTCCTGTTATAATTCTGTTATTGCATCAAGGTATTGCATGGAAGTGAATGAAACATATCTACTGCTCAGTTCCAACACTATGCAACATACCGATTTTGCAGTACACTAGGTGAATATCAGATTGTAACTATTATTGAGTCATAACAAGGTGCAGAAACTATGAATTGTGTATACCCCTGTGGTTTTAAATACCTGTGAAATACATGTGATTTACATGATTCATTCACTTTTGCAAATTTATCTTGTGTAAATTACAACACAAATATGTTGTGTTGTAAATATGTTACTGAATGAAGGAATGTACACTGAAGTCAGGAAATCATGCATACTATACACTTTCTGAAATGAAACAAAATACCAGTTTCATTGCTTTCAAGGTTAGTTTTGTTTGGCGAATATAATACAGATTCAAGATAAATTTGCAAAGGTGAATGAATCATGTATATCACTGAGTTTTTTAATATAAGCAAAACATCACTTTGCAAATCTCTAAGTGAAACTTAGGCTTTTAAAATATTACTGCATAAGTAAAAATACATAGAAGTGAGTTAATCACACCTGCCACTCAGTTTCCAAAACTATGCAAGATATTATTTTCACAGCTCCCTAGGTGAACTTTGTGTTGTAACTCTATTACTAAGTTAAGAAAAATGCAAATTGTGAAATACTATGTATTACCACAGTGCTAGTTTGACTCTGTTATTTGTCGCCCAAAAGACCATATTCTTTCAATTAATTATAGTGAGGGCTGGTATATAAGGTGGGACCTTTTGCTTAGGCTATATCAATTGAAATGTGACAAGCCCATTCAAGGTGGGTCCTACTATTTTATTGGAGATATATGTGAGGAGGATTAAAGACAGTAAAAGCCCAGAGATCTTAGAAATAAATGCCCAGGAGACACAAACAGGGAACAAGAGAAGCTGGGATAGGAAGCAATTGAAACCAGATCTCAGAAAAGAAGGAGCAGCAGACATCACTAAGTGCCTTTCTATGTAACAGAGGAAACCTGGATGCCAGCAGCCTTTCATTAGTGAAGTTATCTTACTCTTGATTCCTTAATTTAGGCATTTTCATGGCACTATATCTGCAAATTTGTAAAACTTATCCCCAATGAAAGCTTCAGCCCTTTTCTCATATATTGTATTCCAACAGCTTTAGCAAACTGAGACAATCACTCAGTTGTCAAAACTGCAAGATGTCACTTTCAAGCCCCTCTAGGTGACTTTCGTGTTGTCACTGTATAACTGACCCATGAAAAATGCACGGAAGCTTAAAAGTCATGTATGTCACTCAATTTCTGAATAGGTACAAGATAGCAGTTTTGCCATCTTAGTCAATGAGGGGAAGTAACTATTTCTTTCTTGGAAAAATTCTCTTCTAATTGTACTACCATCTTAAGGTGAGTGCATAGAAGTTAATGAACCCTGGTATAACTTTCTGTTTCTAAAACTTAGGAAGGTACCAGTTCTGTGGATTTCTAGGTAAATTTTTATGCAACTGTATTACAGAATCAAGATAAGTTGTATAAGCGAATGAATCATAACTAGAATCAGTTTCTGTAACTAAGCAGATACATGTTTCTATTTGCACATTAGTGAATGTAAATGATAACACAGATTCTGAAAAAATTCAACATACACACCTTGTTAGGTGAATATTCCATTACTCTATTACTGAATTAAGATTAGTGAACAGAAGCATATCAGTCACATATATCACTGAGTATTTTAATAAGTGCATGATACCATTTTGTGGCTCTCTGGGTGAATTTGGATTATAACTATTTTTTGAGTGAAAACTAATGCCAAAATAGAAATTAATGCCAAGATGTAACTCTGAGGATATTATATCTCTCAGCATCTGAAGCTATGAAATACCCCATTTCCATTATTTTTCCCATGAAAATTGTTTTAACAGTGAGTCAATATAAAAGCATAGAACTCATATGCATCATGTATGTCAGTGTTTCCAAAATTGATCAAATTCAAGTTTTTTTAATCTCTCTAGGTGGAAG
Organism: Tamandua tetradactyla; assembly: GCF_023851605.1. Taxonomy (NCBI): domain Eukaryota; kingdom Metazoa; phylum Chordata; class Mammalia; order Pilosa; family Myrmecophagidae; genus Tamandua; species Tamandua tetradactyla. The sequence continues at coordinate 12,017,028 of NC_135354.1, forward strand.
TCATTGCTGTGTTACTAAATCACTGTAAGTGCCTATAAGTCAAGGAATCATACACTTCACACAACTTCAAAAAAGGACACAAGAAAATATATTCACAACTTCCTTGGTGAAAGTTTGCTTGAAACTGTACTATTAAGTACATCAGTACATTTCTGACACTAAGCAAGATCCCACATTTGCAAATTTCTAGGTAAAAATTGTTTTGTAACTGTATTACTAAGTACAAAGATGTGAATGATTCATCTATATCACTCAGTTTCTGACACTAAGCATAATGCCACAATTGCAGATTTCTACTTGAACGGTGTGTTGTATTACTGAGTTAATGTGTACATAGAACGTAATGATTCATGGATATAGCTCAATATTCAAATTGAAGAAAATTTCTGTATTGCAACTTTCAATGAATCATGTGTATCACTCACTTTCTGAAGCTAACTTTCTGGTGGAGAGTTGTGTATAATTGTATTACTTAGCAACAGTAAGTGCACAGGTCAATGAATCCATATACCCTCAATATACAAAATTATACAAGAGTACATGTATTGGAGAAATTTCTGTTATAATCGTATTATTGTATTGCTGGATCAACATAAATCCATAGAAGTCTGGGTCATAAGTTCCTAGGAAGGCAAAATACCAATTTTGTAGCTTTTTAGTTAAAATTGTTTAGTTAAAATTCTTCCCTTAGTATTACTAAGTGAAGAAAAGTGGGTAGAATTCAAGGAATCATGTATATCTCTAAGTTTCTGAAATTATGCAAGCTCTCAGCTTTCTAGATAAAGGTTAAATTATAAGTGTTTAAGGTACATGCATGGAGTCAGAGGATCATTACATCATTTTTCAATCTATGAAAGAACAATAAACAGCTTTCTTGGAGTAAGTTCAGTTGCAACTGTATTATTGTCTCAAAATATATGTATAGGAGTGAATTAATAATGTATTGTCAAATTAATAATGTATTGTCACTCGTTTCAAAACTACAAGTTACCACTTTCACAGATTCAAAGTGAACATTGTACTGTAACTGTATTATTGAGTCAAGATAGGAACTTGGAATCAATGAATGATGCATATCATTCTGCTCCCAAACACGTAAGTTAGCATTTTTACATCTCTCTAGGTATAAGTTGTATTTTAACTGTACTGCTGAATCATGATATGTGCATAGAAATAAATGAATATCATCTTTCACACACAGTTTACAAAAGTATGCAATAAACCACTTTTACATTTTTCTACATGAAATATGAGTGAGGTGTATTACTGAATCAAGAAGTAAATGAATCATATATATCATCTAGCTCCCAACAGTATACATTGTGCAACTGTTGAAAACTTGCAGGTGAAAATTCCATTATTGAGACATGAAAAGGGCATGGAAATCAATGAATCACACACATCCCTCAGGTTCTGAGACTAGCAAGATACTTGTCTCTTAGGACATAGGGAGAATGAATCCAATATATCATGCACTTTTGAAAATGATTAAGATACCAGTTTTGAAGTTTTCTAGGTAATATTTGTGTTGTAAACCTCTTACTGAGTCAAGATATGTACTATGCATATCACTCCAGGTCGGAAATAAGCAATATACTTGTATTGCAGCTTTCTAGAATGGAATTACTGAGTCAAGTTAAGTGCATAGGAGTCCATAATAATATATCTTTCTCATTTTCTGAGTATACAATTTCATAGTTTTCGTGGAAAAACGGCATTGTTACTGTATCACTGATTCAAGTAAGAGGAGCGAGGTCAATGAATCGTGTGTATCACTAGGTTTCTGAAGCTAAGATACCATATTTGCAGCTTTCTAGGAGAAAGGTTTTTTGCAACTGTATTATCATATCAAGATGAGTGTATTGAATGTTATGAATTATTTATATCAACTTACTAAAATGCAATTTCCACTTTTCCAAGCTCCATAGATGAATTTATTTTTGTATCCATTATTGCAGAAAGATTTGTGCACAAAAGTTAATGAGTTATGTAAAAAATTCAGTATCTTGAATTATGCATAACGGATTTGCAGATTTCTCATGCTTTTCTAAATCCATTACTGAATCAAGATAAGAGCACAGAACTCAACAAATCATGTACTTCACTTAATTTCCAAATATATACTAAATACCACTTTTGCAGATTTATAGATGAAAATTTCATTGTAAACATATTTCTATGTAAAGAAGAGTACATAGAAGACAATATATCATTGGCCCTCATGTTCCAAAATGACACAAGATGCCAGTTTTGCAATTTCTAGGTGAAAGTTGGATGTGATTGAATTATAGGTTCAAGATGAAGGCATAGAACTGAATGTGTCATATATAACACAGTTTCCCAAACTAAACAAGATATCAGCTTCTTAAGTGCACAAAAGTGAATGAATCATAAATATCACTGTTTGCAAAATAATGCCCGATGCAATATGGGAGGCTTAATGGAGAATCTTTTGTTATAATTGCTTTATTGAGTCACTCTGAGTGCATGGAAATCAAGGAATCATTCATTTCACCCATTATCCTGAGGTATGTAAAACACCACTTTCAGAGAAGTTGTAGGTGGATTGAAACTGTAATGCTGCATCAAGATAAGGGGATAGAAGTCAACAAATTCTGTATATCACCCAGTTTCCACATACATGCAAGGTAACAATTTTGTAATTTTCTGGAACAAGCTGGGTAATAATAGCATTACTGATTAAGTATAATCAGTGGAAGTCAATGGATTGCATATAACACTCACTTTACAGGCCAAGAAGATACCAGTTTTGCAGCTTTATAGAAGCTGATGTGACTGTATTATTGAGTTCAGATGATTACATAATAGGAAAATGAATCATGTATACCACTCAGTGAGATAAATGCTTACAACGTAAAAGTTGTATTGTAACTGTGTTACTTACAAAAGATACATCTACACAGAAGCCAATAAATAATGTATTTCATTCAGTTTTTGAACATATTGAGGATACCTGTTTTGCAGATTTCTACATAAAAGTTGCGTGGTAGCTATTTTGCTGAGTCAAGATGCATGAATAGGAGTCAGTGAATCATGTATATCACTCAGCTTCCTAAAGTGAGCAAGTTTCTGGTTTTCCAGCTTTCTAGGTGAATGTTAGATTTAACATTATGACTGAGTGCAGGTAAGAGCATAGAAAATTACATAGGGCAGAAAGAATTCGATTATGGGCAGCATACCAGTTTTCAGATTTTTACTGAAAGTTCTTTTTAACTATATCATTGTATCAAGAATAGTTCAGAGACTATTCTTGGTAGGATTGTAACCATATCAAGAACATTTATACGTCAAGAATGATTGTATGTCAAGAATGTTGATATGTCAGTTCATTGTTCATAATAAAAATATTAAAAAAGTTAAAAAAGAAGATAAGGGGTAGAAAAAGGACTGTATTCATTAAAATCAGATATAAATCAGAAGTCTACATATTTAGGTTCAGATTGGTACGTAGTAGGAGAATTCAAAGAAATTTTTCTGCAGTGCTCCATTCCCATATCTACCCAGACATAAAAGAAAGAATAGTCCAGAGAGGTTGATGAATCATGTATATCATTCAATTTCCAAAAGCATGCAAGATCCAGTGTCATAGTTTTCTGGTGAAATTTGGGTTTACTTATATTACTGGGTCAAGATGAATTCATAAGTGAATGAAGCATGCATTTCACTGAGATCTCAAAAGCATGTATTACACATTTTGTGCACCTTTCTTTGTGAAAGGTTCCCTTAAACTGTATTACTGTTATTACTTCACCCATAAAAATAAATGTGTGAAGTTGAATAAATCATGGTAGAGTTATACAGAGAAGTTGGGGTTCAACAAGTATGAATGCTGAACCATTATATTGACATTTCTTTTAGTCTTGAGCATCTTAGAGTATCTAGAAGTGAAAACAAAATGGCGGAATTGTACACATGCTAAACTCTGAAATCTGTTCTACAACTAATTGTTGCACTGTGCTTTGAAATTTATTGCTTTTTAACATATATGTTACTTTTCACAAAAATGAAAATGTATATTTTTTCTGGCATCCAGGGTTTTGGAGCAACTAGAAGGAAAATTATGAAATAGTGGAATGGTAACTTCAGAATGGTAACTCTGAAATCTGTTTTGTAACTACATAGTGAAGTGCACCTTGAAAATCATTGCTTTTCCCCCCTTTTCTATGCATACATGCTACACTTAGCAATAAAATTTAAAAATGAATCATATATATCACTTAGTTTCATGAAATAGGCCTCTTTCACAGCTCTCTAGGTGAAAGTTGGGAAGAAACACTAAATAAGAGCATTTATGTCAACGAATTTTGTATACCCTTCATTTTCCAAGTATGCATGGTATGTCTAATGAGGTCTCAGGTGTAAGGTCATGCTGCTACTTTATTAGAGCCAAGATAAATGTGTAGTGTGTATGAGCCATGTATATCAGCCAGTTTCTGAAACTAGGGAAGAGGCCAGTCCCTAAGTGCACAGAAGTGAATTAGTCATGTGTAATGCAATTTACAAAACAAACATATTATTTTCACAGTTTTCCAGGTGAAAATTATGTTGTAACTAAACTGCTATTTCAGGATACTTTATTGAAATGAACAAATTATATCACTCAGGTTTTTTTTATTATTATTTTTTTTTATATGGGCAAGCACCAAGAATCAAACCCATATCTCCAGCATGGCAAATCAAAACTCTGCCCCTGAGCAACGATTGCCTGCCCTTATATCACTCAGTTTTTGAGACCCTTCAGAAATGAGTTTCACAGATTTTCATGTGAAAGCTGGTTTGGAACATTATTACTGAGTCAAAAAAAAAAGTGTATAAGGTCAAAGAAACATGTCCATCAGTCAGTTCACAAAAACTAAGCAATATGTTGTTTTCATAGGTTTCTGTGAGAGAGTTGCATTGTAACTGACTTATCTCATCAGAGTAAACGCACAAAGCCAATAAATCATATATATCACTCAATTACTGAAACTATGCAAGATAGATTTAGGTGAAATTTTCTGTCGTCACTGAGAACAGAAGAAGGCACATAAGTGAGTGAATCATTCTGTTGACCATCACTTAGTTTTTCTGGGAGACAACTTTGGATTCTGATTTATTTAGCATCTGATAGGCAGTGACATCTGTGGAGCTACGCTCAAGTCTAGGCATCTGCCCTCTCTGTCCACACCCCAAGCATCTCCAAACATCAGTGTCTCTGTCAGCTTTAAGCAACTATTCTCCAAATATCCTTGTCTGCCTCTGCCTCTGCATTTCCAAACATCTGTGTATGTGTCAGCATCTGAACTTTCTCCAAAATGTTTTCCCTTTGAAAGGACTCTAGTAAACTAATAAGACCCTGATTGAATGGGTGGAGTCACATCCCTATCTAATCAAATGTTCATACCCACAATTGAGCGTGTCATCTCTCCATGGGGGACAAAGCTAATAAAAAGATTCTGCCCTACAATATTGAATTAGGATTAAAGGACATGGCATTCAGGGCTCATAACACTTTCAAAATATATCATGCTCTGGACCAAAAAAAGATGTGTTATTTCAATATACAAAATGCATTCATTGGGCCATGCTGCCTGAGCAGGCAGAGTTATCACCTGCCATGCTGGAGACCTGGGTTCATTTCCTGGTGCCTGCCCATGCAAAACCAGAAAAGGTTTAAAATGTATTCATCCCATAGCAATATCACAAATCTTTCAGCCATTCCCGTAACAGTACAAATGAAAGACGAAATCAGAAACAGTGCAAATTTCCTCAAGGTCAGCTACAGACCTTGGCAAAATTTATCCTCTGAATGTTGACCTATGAAACTCAGAACAAATTATCCTCTGACAGTATACAAAAGAGTGACAGTCACAAGATATATGTTTCCATTTCTATAGAGTGACAGTCAAAATACCTGTCATGGTTAGGGACAGATGTCAACTTGGCCAAGTTGTGGTACCTGTTCATCTGATTGGGCAAGCGCTGGCCTGTCTGTTGCAATGAGGACATTTCATAGGATTAGGTCATGATCACGTCAGCTACATCCACAGCTGATTCCATTTGTAATCAGCCAAAGGGGAGTGTCTTCTGCAATTAGTGATGCTAAATCCAATCATGGGAAGCCTTTTAAGGAGGACTCAGAGGAGACAGGTTGCATTCCTGCTTTGGCTGGTGAGCCTCTCCTGTGGAGTTCGTCCAGGCCATCCATTGGAGTCATCGGCTTCGCAGCCTGCCCTGTGGATTTTGGACTCTGTGTTCCTACGGTCACGTGAGACACTTTCATAAATTTTATATTTGCAAGTGTTCCCTGTTGGTTCTGTTTCTCTAGAGAACCCTAACTAATACAATACCCAAACAGTTCTTAAAACCTGCAGGGCAAACTCCGTTGTATTTCAAAGTCTGAGGATTCATAAAGCAGCAATCCTACTCTTTCCAAGGGCCTATGCAGCAGCCTTTCTCCCTCTCAAGGTTGGGGTGAGTTGCAAAAGTGGGTCTATTTGGTAGGGGAGTACCTGTCTCTTGGCTCCACCCTCTCCAAGGTTCTGGGCAGCACCGAGTACTCTGCCATATCTGGAGCATATATATGCTCAACTCCTCCAGAACAATGAAGTGTCAGTCAGACTCTACCCAATCCCTGGTTGATGTACTCCATACTCTCCAAGGTATGGGATGGCAAAATTCTTCCTCAGTATCCATGTGGAAGGCCTACCCTCTGTTTTGGAGGCATACTCACCCTCTCTAAGTGCAAAGGTAGGACTACTCTTCGGGCCTAGGTTTTTGGACTTCAGTCTTTAGCTTCCATGGTTCTTCTGTCCTTCATAGTCCAGACTGACAATGGTTCCATTTATAAAGATCCCAAAGCACTCTTGTTGGTTTTCTATGTAGTATGCAAGAATCATAATCATCACTCAGCATGATTATCCACAAATCCTTTCTGGCTAGCTCTGTTTCTAGTTCTCACTTGTCCTGTAATGGCTGGATGCTTCTATGTTTAGTTAAATCCTCACATGGGGGCTCCTATTCACTGGAGTCTCATTCTGGATGCCCAGAATTATCTAGACCAGCAATTTCTGTTTTTTTGGTGTATCCCAGAGCTCAGTTGTCAACATTTCTTTCCTTCCTCTAGCATTTTACTGTAAGGTGCAAAGAGCAGCTAGAATACATTTTCCATGTTTATTTCAGAAATTTTTAATGCTAAATATCCAATTTCATCACTTTCAAATTTTGACTTCCATCCACAAAGAATGCCTTCTTTCCACTTTCCAGTTTGACAGATTCATTTCTGTCTAAAGCCTCATCCAAAGTATCCAAAGAGTCCACAGTTCTACCGGCAGTTTCTTTAAAGGATTCTAGGCCTTCTCTATCAAGTCTCTCAATTCTTTCAGAACTTTCCCCTTATTCATTCAAAAGCTGTTCAAACATGTTAGGTGTTTGCAAACTGCAGCAGAACCCCACTTCTCTGATCCCCAAATCTCCATTAGTTTAAGCACCAGAATGCAATATACCATATATGGAATGCCTCCTATAAAGAAGTTGCAAGTTCATAATTCTAAGGCCAGGAAAATGCCCAAATTAAGGCAATAACAAGAAATTACCTTAATTTAAGAAAGGCTTATATTTTCCAGAAGACCTCTGTTAGCTGCAAAGTCATATGGTTGGCATCTGCTGGTCCTTGTTCCCAGTTCCATTGCTTCCAGCTTTTGATGCCAGTGGTTTCCTCTTTTAGCATCTGCTGGGTTTCACTTAGTTCCTCTGGGAGACAACTTTGGTTTCTGGCTTGCTTAGAAACTCATGAGAAGGCACATGGTGATATCCACTGAGCTCTGCCCATGTCTGGGCATCTGCTTTTTCTGTCAGCACTTCAACCATCTCCAGATATCTGTGTGTCTTACCAGTTTTGAAACAATCTTCTCCAAGCATCTGCATGTGTGTTTCCAGATGCCTTTGTTTGCATCTGCATTTCTAAATGTCTGTGGTTGCATCTTCATCTGAAGTTTCTCCAAAATGTTTCCCCTTTTCAAGGACTCTAGTAATACAAAATGAAGACATGGCTTGAACATGCGGAGTCACATCTCATTCTAATGAAAAGTTCACACCCACAGTTGGGCATGTCACAACTAGTCAAAAGTTTGCACCCTACCATATGCAGCCAGAGTTAAAGGACATGGCTTTTCTGGGATACACATCACTTTCAAACTGGCAAAGTTTACATCTTACATCTTACATCTCACTAAAGTGTGCAGCATTATGCAGGGTGCTTTTTCACAGCTTTCTAGGCGAAAATTGAGAGATAACTCTTTAACATGATTTCAGATAAATACATACACATCAAAGAATGATGTGTGTAAAACCATTTTTGGAAGTATGCAAGACATCAATTTTGCCACTTCTGAGGTGAATTCTGTGTTGTACATTTATTGCTGAGTCAAGTACCTGGAAGTGAATTAACATGTTTATCACCAAGTTACAGTATGCATGATTCCACTTTTGAAATTTCTATGTGGAATTTGTGTTGTAATTGTGTTACTGAGTCGACATTAATTCATAAAAGTGAATGAATTATGTATATCATCACTTTCTGAAACTAAGGAATTTACCAATCTCTAATCAGGACATAACTCAAACTAAAGTTAACAAGAGAATAGTTCTGCATGTTCCAGGTGAAAGTAGGGGTAAAACTGTTTTGTGAGACAAGATAAATGCATAGATATAAATAAATCTTGTATATCACTGTTTCCAAATACATGCAAGATAACATATTTGATCCTATGGTGTGTGAAAAGTATTGTTGTAACTGTGTCAGTGTGTGAAAAATTGCATACAAGCGATGATTCACTTATACCACTCAGTTTCTAAATATGTGCAAGGTAAGTTACCCAGCTTCTACATGAAATTTGGTATGCAACAGTATTAGTGAGTAAAGATATGTGCACAACTTAAATGAATATGCACATCACCAAGTTTCCAAAGTTTGCAAGATACCACTTTCAAAGTCTCTTAAACGAAAGTTCTGTTGTAACTGTATTACTGAACATGGTCATTTCAATGAAGTAAATGAATCATATGTATCACTGTTTCTGAAATATTCAAGATATTGGTGTCACTGTTTCTTGGCTAATGATGGGTTTAAGATTACGACTAAATCTAGATCAGTGCCTAGAGGTTAATTAAATATGTATGCATATCACTTAATTTTGAAATGTTTTCACAGATTTGTCTATAAAGCTACTATTTTCCCAGTATCACTGACTCGGTAAGTGCATAGAGGAGATGAATCATATTTATCACTCAGTATTCAAAAATATTCAAACGTTTGTTTCACAGCACACTGAGTCAAGAAAAGTGCATGGAAGTAATGAAACATGTATATCAGCAGTTTCCAAAGTAATGGAAGATACCACCTAAGAAGTGTTCTAGGTGAAATTTCTGTTGTAGCTGTATTACAAGTAAAGATGAAAGCATATCAGTGAATGAATTATGCCTAACACTGGGTTTACTGACGAAACTAAACTTACACAGAACTCTAGGTGAAAGTTCTATTGCAACTGTATTACTTATTTAAATTAAGTGATTTTCAGGCTATGAAAGAAATAAATTTTGAGAAGTTTTTAGAAAAAAGTTGTGCTATATTACTATTTCTCATTAAAATAACCCAGAAGTGAATGAAACAGATGCTACACAGGTTCTAAATGTATGCAATTTTCCAGTTTGTGTTGTAAATGTATATCTGAGTCAAGATAAGTACATAAAAAGTCAATAAATCACTATGTGAAATTATGCCAAGCTCCAGTTTCTAAATGAATAATTATGAATGTGTCATCTATGTCCCACAGATTCTGAAATTTAAAAAAGGTACAGTTTGGCAGTTTCCTAGGTGATAATTTTGTTGTGACTGAATTGCTCAAGATAGTTATATGTAGGTGAATGAATTATCTATATCACTCAATTTCCAAAACTATGCGAGATATATGGTTTATAGTTTTTAGTGGAAAGATCTGTTGGAAGTGTATTACTGAGTCAGATTAAGTCCATAGATGTCAATGAATAAGGTATATCACACAGATTCTAAAAGTATGCAGAATAACACTTTTGAAGCTTCTTGGGTGTAATTCATGTTGTAACTGTCTTATTGGATCATTATCAGTGCTAGAAGTCAATGAATCATGTATATTGCTCAGTTTCTGGCAGTGTGCAAGATTCCATTTTGGGACATTTCTTGGTTAATATTGGAATGTAACTGTATTACTAGGCCAAATTGTGAAATATGTCAATCCATTATGTACATGGCTCAGTATTTCAAAATTTTGCAGGATAACATCTTCAAAGTTTGCTAGTTGCAATTTCATTTGCAGCTGCATTACTGAGTCAAGATAAGTGTCTAGAGATTAATAAATCATGCATGCCACTTAGTTTCTGAAATTATTAAAGACACTAATTTTACAGCTTTCTAAGTTAAGTTTGAACTACAGTATATGACTGAGTCAAGATAAGAACACAGAAGCCAAGGAATCGTGTATATTATTACTCTATATTCCAAAAATATGCAAGATAACACATTAAAGCTTCCCTGGCTAAAGTTCATCTGTAACAATATTGTTGAGTCAAGGTAAGTCCTAGAAGTAAATTAATGATGCATTTCACTAACGTTATGTATGCATAGGCATCATGCATGGACACCAGTTTCACAGTTAACTGGGAGAAGCTGGGTTGTTACTATATTCCTGGGTCAAAATATGCACCGAATACACTGTGCCATTTTATAACTCAACTTATAAATATTTGCTAGATTTTTTTTTTAGCTCCTGGTTGAAATTTAGGATGTAACGGCACTTCAAATTAATGAAAAATGCAATAAAATAAACAAATCATGTATATCATCTAGTTTCAGAAACCAACTAAGGTACCATTTGTCAACAATATAAGTGATTGCATTTGTAATAGTCCATACAGTGAATAGAACTCAATGAATCATGTATATCATTCACTTTTTAAAAGTATACAAGGAACCAGCTTCTCACCTTTTGAGATTAAAGTTGGAATGTACACGTTATTGAATCAATATAGCGCATAGAAGTCAATGAATCATTTGTGTCATTCTGTTTCCAACATTTTACAAGGGAACACAGTCAAAGATTTTGTGGTGCATGTTCTCATATGTTTCTTGGTCAGGAAGGAGGATAGGAGCCCAAAGCTTAGAGAAACTTTATTGTGAGCCTCTGCCAAGCAGGTTGATGCTTAAGAGGGTAACAGCCCTGAGCAGAGCAAATGACACAGCTTACATAGGATGGTTGGTGGGGGTAGGGAAAGGGAGGTGGATTTTTGTTGTCTAGGATGGGGTGGGAAATTGGCAGGCTAGGTGGGGAGTCATTGCAAGCCTGTAGCCACCAGGATTGTAACTATCAGATGGAGGTGGTTAGATAAGGGGAGCTATTGCAAGATTGTCATGGCCAGACAATCATGGGACTGCCATGTGAGCTGGGGCAGATTTGGCTTTTCAAGGGGCCTCCTGGAAGTTATGGGTCAGGGTTTGGCCTAACATTTCCTGCATCTTCCTTTCAATTTCTTGGGATGCTGAAAGGTGAAGTTCTGTTTTCTGAATCTGCTCCCAGTTGCTGGTGGAGTGTAGAGCTGTTCTCAAATTCCATTACAGGGAAGTGCCTGGTAGTAGTCTTTTTGCCAGAGGAGTAGCTTGTCACTGACAGCCCATTTCATTAATATTTGGATGGTTCTGTGTAGAAAGCTGGTTAAGAGTTGTAAGAGACATGGCCCCAAAATGAGGGGCACTATAATAATGAGATGGTGTGTTAGAAATGGAATTAAATTACTTTCAGAGGAGAGGAGAACCAGGATAGAAAGGACCCTGGCAATAAATCACATGAAGTATATTTTTGTACCATCTTTATTCTTTCTATGTAATCTTTTAGGACTTTCAGGTTTTCTTCTACATTTCCTAATGACTGAAGATGATAGGGCATGTGTAGATGCCATTGGCTACATAAGGGCTTGGCAACCTTCTGGATTAACTGTGAAATGAAGGCCTGGCCATTTTCTGAATGTAGGTGAAAGGTAGTCTAAAGGGTGCAATGATATGAGCAATGAGGACTTTGTTTACTTTTATTGCTTTCTCAACATTGCTTAGAAGGCTTCTATCCAGATTAAAAGGTGTCTATTAGATAAGTAAATATTTTTGATGATAAATTGAGGACATGTGGGTCAAATTTATTTGCCAATCTTGACTGGCTATTTGTCCCCTAGTTTAGTACGGGGAAAGAGGGTAAAGCTTTGATTCCTCCTTGGAGAGAGGTTTGGCTACTGATATGACACCGTTGGGTATTGTTGTGAAGGGCAGATGTTAAGCTAGGGCATATAATTAGGGGTGTGGGGAATTTTAAGAGTGGTTTGAATTTTATATGTAAGACATTGTGAAACTATTGGAGAATTAGCGTGTATGGTGAGGTGGGGAAAATTAACCTTCTTTCTGATATTAGCTATGTTCCTACCCAATTTACACCTGTTTTTCTCCAGAGGTTGTATTTCCTTAGGTATTTACTGAGGATGATAATGAGGATGGCTAGGAGTTGATTTTCTGGTATTTCCATGATTGCAGCCCTTTTTGCTATTATTATCAGTCTTTTCATTTCCTTAGGCAGTATCAGAGGAGGACCCCTGATGTATTTTACATAAGTGACTGCTAATTGGGTTACTTCCATGTTGTTTGTAAGAGTTTAGAGATTAGATTACCATTGGTAATGGGGGACCCTTTAATGGTGAAGAAGCCTCTTTCTGCCCAAGTGGTTGCATGTGAGTGCAGGATATATTTAGCACAATGAGAGTCCGTGTATATATTGATTCGTTTGTTTTGAAGTAGTGCTGGGGCTTTATTACTGCTATTAATTCAGCCTGTTTCCAGGGAAAGGGGTTTTGCTTCTAATGTTTGTGTATGTGAAACAATGGCATATCCTGCTTTCTTTTCCCCTGCACTTATGAAGGATCTACCATAAATAGACTAGGTGTATTAGCTAGGATTCCCTGGAGAAACAGAATCATCAGGAAAATCTGTAAATATAAAATGAATTAAACTGTCTCATGCCACCGTGTGGATGTAAGAGGCAAAAAAACTGTAGGGTAGACCAGGAGCTGGCAGCTCTAATGAAGGTCCTCAATGAACATTCAGGAGAGGCTAGCTGGCTAAAGCAGGAAGAATGATTTGTCTCTTCTGAATCCTCCTTCAAAGCCTTCCAGTGATTAGATCAAGCATCGCTAATTTCAGAAGGCACTCCCCTTAGGGATTTTGCATTTGCAATCAGCTCTGGATGCAGGCATTCATGTCATGACTTGAGTTCATTATGCCCTCATAGCAAAAGACAGGCCAATGCTTGCTGAACCAAAAAACCAGGCACCACCACCTGGCCAAGTTGGCACATGCTGACCATGACAGTCCACCCCTTGTCAACTTGGAAGCTATACACATCACCTGAAACCATATTTAATCTCTAAAATGAAACAATGATGGACACATTTTTTTCCTCACCTAATATACTCAACAGTCCTACATACAACCAGAGATGCATTAAATCTCTCCAGCATAGGGTGCAAGTCCTTAGGTAACATTCACTGTTAAACCTGATAACTTACAACTCAAATACTATAACATGAACAAACCAGCTAAATCATTATGATAAAGGAGATAAAATAAAGAGGAATACAAAGATAAATTTGACTTTTGCATAAATATATAGATACTAATTACAAAGCAAGGAAGAAATATTCATACCATTACAGTCCTCATTTTCATAGCTGATTGGGTGGTCATAGTTCTTATTTGCCTCTACCTTCTTCCATTATCCATTCCATATTCCTTTTACCCTCAGCAGGCACCTCATATGGCCAAGTTTCTTTGCCAGTTGGGGTGACCCAAACCTTCATTTCTGAAGTTTCAGAGGCACTGATAGTCCTGCCTCGATTGGGTTGTAGCAGTTTTTCATCGATTTTAATCACAGGACATGGTAGTACTGAGTGATGCACTAGGGGATCTCCCGCCTCCATCCCAGGAAAACACTTCTTTACCTCCATTTTTTAGCTGCAGTCCTATTCCCCCTGATAGTCAAGATCAATCGCCTCAGCCAGTGAATTAATCCCCTTCTTGTCTTGTCAATACAGGGGCAAAGTGACAAGGTTGCAGTCTTAGATTCAAATTCAATGGAATTATTGTTGTCTTTCCTGGTGAAAGCACTTCCCCTTCTGGAACTAAAATATGTGAATGACACGGTATACATGGTAAGACCAGAGAACTAAATAGGGATGTGACTATTCCTGCACTTCATTTGCTGAAAAATGCGTTCCTTGATAAGAAGCAATTCTGTGTGGAATATTATGATGATAGATAAGGCATTCTGTAAGTCCATGGCTGATAGTTTGGTCAGAATCATTGCATGCAGAGAAAGAAAACCCATATCCAGAGTGTGTGTGTCCATTCCAGTTAGAACAAATCACTATTCCTTCCATGAGGAAAGTTATCCAATGTTAATCAACTTGCCATCATGTAGCCAGCTGATCACCTTGGGGAATGGTGCCGCAGTTGGGGCTGAATGTGGTTCTCTGCTGCTGGCAGATTTGTGCACTCAGCAGGGGATGAAGCCAGGTCAGTGTTGGCGAGTGGAAGTCCATGTTGCTGAGACCATGCATAGCCCCCACCCCTATCATGGTAACCACTTTGTTCCTGAGGTCACTGGACAATGACCGGAGTTGCTGAGGAAAGAGGCTGACTCTTGTCCACAGAACAGTTCATGTTATCCACTTGATTATTAAAACCTCCCTCTACTGAAGTCACCTCTGGTGCAAATTCACATAAGATACATATATCTTCATATTTTCAACCCACTCAGAACGTACTATTCACATACCTCTTCCGGAGACCTCTTTATCACCAATCTCCCAATCATACTCTATCCAAGTCCCTGATCATCCAGCCAAACCATTAGCAGCAGCCCATAATTCAGTATACAAATGCACCTCTGACCAATTCTCCTTCCAAGCAAAATGAATAACCAGGTACACCGGGAGGATTTCCTCTCCCCACTGTCCTTCAGGGACACCCCAGAAAGGGGTTGCAATGCTACAGCTGTCCACTTTTGGGTGTCACCTGCTTATTGTGCACAGCGATCTGTAAACCAGACCCAAATTTTCTCACCCTTGGTCAGCTCCCTATAAGGAGCTCCCCAAGAAGCCATAGATTTGTCTAGGAAAGAGAAGGTAATGTGGTAGGTGTGCAGATCATGGGCATATGGGCCACTTCCTCATGTAACTTACTTATTCCTTCCAGACATGCCCTAGCCCCATCTCATATATACCATTTGCATTATATGATGGGATGCTGTTGCACACACCCAACTTTATGGTGGTGGGTCAGACAACACCCAACTCTTCATAGGCAACTCATTCTCATGGTAACTTGGTGGCCCATGGTTAAGCATTCATTCCTCTACTAAGGCCTTGTAGTAGAACAAAAACTGTTTCTCAAAAACAGAGTAGTTATTGCAGCAGATGGTAAGGTTTTGCTCCAAAATCCTAAAGGTCTGCATTGCAATTCTTCTATAGAGGCCTGCCAAAGGCTCCAGGGAGCATCTCTATATGCCACTGACAATTGCAGTACAATTGAATCTTCTGGATCATAGGGCCAAGTGGCAGAGCAGCTTGTACAGCAGACTGGGCCTGTCACAGGGCCACATCTTGTTCAGGTCCCCACTCAAAATAAGACATTTTTCTGGTCACTCAATAAATGGGCTAGAGTAATACACCCAAATGAGGAATATGTTGTCAAAATCCAAAGAGACAAACTAGGCATTGTGCCTGTTTTTTGGTCATAGCAGGGACCAGGTACAGCAACTTATCCTTCCCCTTACAAGGGATACCTTGACATGCCCCATAGAAATTTCAGTGAGGTGGAAGGTCTGTTTTTTTGTCTTTGATCTCCCATCTTCAGACACACAAATATCTAGAGTAGTTGCTACTTCTTGCTCACAAGATCCAATCAACATGATATCATCATTATAATGGATCAGTGTGATGTCTTGTGGGAGGGAGGAATGATCAAGTTCCCTGCAGACAATGTTATGACACAAGGCTGGAGAGTTTATATATTCCTGAGGTAGGACAACAAAAGCATATTGTTGACCTTGCCAGATGAAAGCTAACAGTTTCTGGTGGTTCTTACTAACAGCTATTGTGAAAAACAGCCTTTGCCAGATTAGTAGCTACATACCAGGTACCAGGGGATGTTTTGGTATGCTCAAGCAACGATACCACATCTGGAACAGCAGCTGCAATTGGAGTCACCTACCTAGTTGAGTTTATCACGATTCACTGTCATCCTCCAAGACCCATTTGATTTCTGTATAGGCCAAATTAGGAGAGTTGAATGAGGATATGGTGGAAATCACCACTCCTGCATCCTTCAAGTCCTTAAGAGTGACAGTAATCTCTGCAACCCTTCCAAGAATCCGGTATTGCTTCTGATTTACTATTTTGCTAGGCAGAGGCAGTTCTCGCTGTTTTCACTTGGCCTTTCTCACCATAACAGACCTCACTGCATGAGTGAGAGCCGAAGTGGGGATTCTGCCAGTTGCTCAGTATGTCTATTTCAATTATGCATTATGGAGTGGGGGAGATAACTACAGAATTGGTCTGGGGACCCACTGGGCTCACTGTGAGACGGACTGAGCTAAAACCCTATCAATCACCTGGACTTCATAAGCCCTCACTCTGCCTGGTGGATCACAGTGATGTTTTGGGTGCCCTGGAAGTAACATTACTTCTAAACTAGTGTCTAATAATCCTCAAAATATCTGATCATTTCCTTTTCCACAATGCACAGTCACTGGTGAAAGGCCATAGTCTCCTTGGGAAAGGCTTGGAGGAAGATTAACAGTATAAATTTGTGGCAGTGTAACAGTGTTCTCCCACAAAGGGGCCTGGTCTCCCCCTCATTCAAGGGGCTCTGGGTCTGTAAACTGTCTCAAGTCTGGAAATTGACTAAGGGGACATGACTCTCTGTTTTTGTAATTCAAGTCATACTTCTGTTCACATGACCTAGAATTCTTCTGCTTATACAGCTCAAACAAGAATTTAATATAGTGCCCATCTATTGTATTTCAAGGTACCCTATGATCTACTAGCCAATGACACAAGTCTCTGCAAGAGAGATTATTTTGACTCTTATGTTGAGTCTGCTGTCTATTACAATAGTCATGCCCACCTTGTCTTTGGTGATTAAGATCACCTGGCTTCTGCCAACTTGGAATCCAATCATCCCCACTGTGTTTAAGGATGCCTGCTCAGTGACAACTGTTCTCACAGTAATATCTGACCTACAGAGGAGGGCAACTACAGGGCTCTTCATGGATGATAGCGCTAGTGGCACAAGTTTCTTTCTCATAGTGCTGATAAAAGGTGCATCCTCTGGAAATTTGTAGGGTGTATGAGCAGACTTTCCATGATAAATCCACTTTAACATTCCAATCTCTCTATGCTGTTGGATCCCTTTATCTACATTAAGCCATGGCAGTTCTGTCATCTCAAACTCAGGTATTGTTGGTCACCTTTTGATCCACATTTCAACCAATCATCAAAACAAACTGTTAATGCCTTTTCTAATCCCTCAAGCTATAACACTGAATGCAGAATCTCTGCTTAGTGGGCCCATATCAATAAATTCAGCCTGATGCAGCTTCATATTCCTTCCACTATTATCTCACATCCTTAAAAGCTATTCTCACACATATTTCCCTTAAATCTGTCTATGTAATTTGGAAAATTCATGCAGTTCTTTTGGAGTATAATATACCTCACTTTGAACCTCACCTTTTGGGGCCTTTGGAGACTTTAGTCTAGTTGTAGGTCAGGAAGAAAAGAGGAGTGGTGGGGGTGGGTCATGAAAATAATTAGAAGTATTTTCCAAGTCAATTACTTCAAGGCATTAATTTGCAGTTTCATCTGGTAAACAGGATTAATTGCTCTAGGCAGAGAAGCAAGGGCTGTTACCCAGTGGGGGATAATTGTATGCTTTAATTTGCTGAAGGTTTAATCCCTTCAGGTGGAGATTGGATGGCTGACTCCTCAGGGCACATACTATTACAGGGTTAACTAGAGAAGACGTGGCACAATTCTCCACAACCTTCATTATCAATCCATATGTCATCATCCCATTCTTCAGAGTCTGATTCCTTTCCAAGCAATGCCCTCACTTTAATGGCTGACAGGCAAAGTTGAGATTTCGTTTATGTTGTAAAGTTTCCACTCTAACGATGAGACTCTGAGACTGATTTTAATTTTGCAGCTGCAGAAAATAAGATTTTCCTTCAGGGGACTCATAGAAACTTTTACATTTGCCATGTGGCATGTAAGCTTCTCATTTGAAGATTTTCCACTCATCCCTTTCCCTCATCAATGTACCCAGCTTATCTAACAACCATCCTACACATCTATACCTCTATAACTGTTAATTTCACAAAACTCTGTAAAGGTATCAAAAACCTTTTCATGCAGAGCCTGGCCTAATATGCACATACCATTAGCAGAATCAAATGGTGATATTTTGACTATCTCTTTTGCCTCCTGACCCATGAATTGGCAGTGTCATTCTGATTACAGGAAACAGAGTTATTAGTGTCCTTGAGTCTAATCAGAGTAGAAAACTAATTGTAGACACCGTTTTAAGATACTTTTTCTTAAGAACCACTCCCAGCACCAAGTTGTATTAGCAAGAGTTCTCCAGAGAAACAGAATCAGCAGGAGATATCTATGAATATAAAATTTATAGAAGTGTCTCCACACAACCACGGGAATGTAAGAGTCCAAGAACTTTGTAGGGCAGGTCATGAGCTGGCAGCTCCAATGAAGGTCCTCAATGAACTCTCAGTAGAGGCTGGCTGGCTGAAGCAGGAAGAGTAACTGTCTCTTCTGAATCCTCCTTAAAAACCTCCCAGTGATTAGATTAAGCATCACTAATTTCAGAAGACTCCCATTAGATGATTGCAAATGCAATCAGCTGTGAATGTAGCCAATATGGTCATGATTCAAGCCCATGAAATGTCCTCATAGCAACAGACAGGCCAGCACTTGCCTGCCCAGACAACTGGGCACCACCACCTGACCACGTTGACACATGAACCTGACCATCACACCAGGTTATCATGAAGGTCAGATAGGCATGTTTCCAGATAAGTGGGAAAGGGGATAGCAGGTTATAGAGGATTCCAGGACAGGAATGGACATTACGTGTAGTGATAGGAAATGGAAGGACAGTTGGAGGGTTGGTGGTAGAACAATGGGAGACAGTAATGTGAGGAGCTTGCAGTAGAGTGAGGAATGTTTGTTGAAGTTGGGAGAGGTGTAAGGACTTTTCTGTGTGGTTAGAAATGAGATGGGTGTGGGCATGGGAGGAGTATATTGTGATGGGGTGGGAGTAAGTTAATTTTTGAGCCCCACGAGTAAGAAAATTTGCCATGGCTAGAGCTTCAAGGCACATTTGCCATCCTTTAGCTGTGGGGTCTAATTGTTTAGATAGGTATGCTATAACTCTTACACCTGGGTCAGACTTTTATCATAGGAGACCTAGGGTGACTTCTTGCCTTTTTTTAATATATACTGTATTGTGAGGTCACATTTCATTATTTTTCCATGTGACTGTTCCATTATTACAGCACCATTTGGTTGAAGTCTTTTTTTTGTTTGTTTGCTTGTTTGTTTTGGTTTTGGTTTGTTTGTTTGTTTTGGGAAGTGCATGGGCCAGTTCTTCTTCATGGCAGGTGAGAATCCTACCACTGAACTACCCTTGTACCCACAATTCCTTGCCTCTTGTTACTGTAAAGGGTGAAGTGGGTTTTTTTTTTTTTTTCAGGCTAGGAAGAGCAAGGGCTGGGGCATTGGTGAGGCTGAGTTTTAAAGGAAATGCTAGCTGGTTTGTTATGTAGTAGACATTTTTGTAAGGGTGCTTTATTTCTTCATATAGAGGTTTGGCCAGGAGTCCAAAGTTTGGAGCCCAGTTTCTAATGGACCTGCCTAGCCCAGGTAAAGAAAGGAGGTGTTGTTAGTTTTGGGGTCAGCATAGAGTTGATTAGGTCTCAGTTGATGGATTTCATTGCAGTTTTGGAGGTAGTAAGGGAAAATCTTAAGTAGGAAAGAGATGAACTTTTCTACAGCCTCAGTCTACAGTTTTCCAAAACAAATGAGCACTGTTCCTGAATCCCTGTGGGAGGACTGTCCAGGTTAATTGCTGAGAAACATCTGTGTTGGGATTAGTCCATGTAAATGCAAGCAGATTTTGAGAATCAGGATATAAGGGAATGGAGAAGGCATTCTTTTGGTCTAGAACTGAATAATGTGCAGTGTTAGAGAGAATTAATATAGGAAGTTGAGACAATAGGGTGAAGAGTAATGACAGCTTGATTAATGATACATACCTCTTGAACTAGCTGTTTATGTTCCATTTGGCTTTTTAGTTGGTAAAATGGGGAGGGGGAGGTTGAAGAGTATTTGTTGGCCTTAAAAGTCCTCCTCACAAGAGGCATTTAATAATGGACTCAAATCCTCAGAGGGTTTCAGGGGGTATCAGATATTGGGGGCAAGAAAGGTGGTGGGGTTCTTAAAGCAAATGGTAATTGGTTCATGGTGGGCTGCAACAATGGGAGTTTCTATGTTCCATACTTCAGGATTGACAAGGGAGGCATAGAAAGGGAGAGAAGGGAGGTAGTAGATTGCATTGAAGTTGTATTGTCTGAAAGTACAAGGCAGATGTCCGATACAGTTTGTGAGAGAAGGAATGAATATTTGTACTTTTAGCTCAGCTAGGATTTCCCGTCATAATATTGGTGTGGGGCAGTATGAGAGGATAAGGAATAAGTGAGTAAATGAATGGGTGTCAAGTGAAGAGGATAGGAGTTGAGTGGCTAAAAGCTGTGAAATTATACCATCAACTCCAATTATTGAGGCTGAAGATTTGTTAGTTGTCCATTCACATTTGGGGATAGCAGAGTAAGTGGCCTTTTTATTCATGAGGAATGAAATTAACTTATTGCTATTAATCTAGTCTCCCAATGTTCCACATGAGTGATTGTTGTAGGGACTTGAGTGGATCCTAGCACCTTCAGTCTTCTGCTGCTGGTCCCAAGAAGTCTGGGAGGTCAGACCTGGGGGTCCTGCTTGAGTGGGTAGCCAAAGTCTCTGGGCCTTGAGCCACCTTAGGGCAGTCAGATTTTCAATGTCCTTCTGCTTACAGAAGGGGAAATGTGCTGGGAATTTGGACGGTCCCATGCCTGGATACCTGCATCTAAAACCAGTGTGCTATTTTCTCTCTGTTTAGGGGAGCCTGGGTTTTTCTTAGTGTAGAAGCAAGGAGTTGGTAAGCTGGGGGCACAATTTAGCTTTGGCCTCCTCCTCAAGTTTTTCTTGCTGGACTTTTCTAAGTCTCTGCTGTTCAAGACTTTAAAAGTTCTATTCATCAGTGCACTTGGGGCAGTTCGGGGTCTTTTCTCTGACCTTTGGAGTTTCTGATGAATGACAGGTGCTGATCATGAAATAAGATGATATGGAGGAGTAAGGTGCCTTCAGGGAAATGTAGGGTTAAGATTAGTATAGCATTGGAGGGTTTCTCTGAGTCTAGTTAGAAAGGGTGCTAGATTTTCATTAAGTGTTTGAAATTTTTATTTTAATTCTTCATAATTAATTGTTTCGTGTGCAATTGCCTGCAGTCCTGAAATGGGGCAAGTTGTAAGGTTGTGCGACTGTCTTCAACATTTTCCAGCTTGATAATTCCAATTGGGTTCCTCTCAGGACACTACAGTGGCTCCCACTGGGCTGTTAGCAGGGTCTCATCATTTTAAGGTATCTGCATGAGTTTGATCTGCAAGCCATACTCATTCCTTCTCATCAGGATTGAGGCACGTAGAGAGAGAAACATAGTGATCTCCCAGGACAGGTCATAGGATATCATAAGGTATTGAAATTGTTTAATAAATCAGTTGGGGTCAGTCAAGTATGAGCCTAGGTGCTGTTCAATTTGAGAGAGGTCAGAGAGGAAAAAGGGAACATGGACACTGATGGTCTTTCTGGCCTGGATACTTATCACAAGGGGGTGACAAGTGGCTTGGTGGACCAAGTTCTTCGTGGATAGGAAAAGGAAGGATAACATTCAAAGTCGGAGTTAGAAGATAAGAGAGGGTTCTTTATTGTCTGTGATTTGGGGGCAGTTTCTGCTTGACTGGGAGGGATGTGTACAGTGGAAGAGGAGGAAGAGAAGAGTTAGTAGAGGGCTGAGATTCTGTGGTGAAATCTGGAGATGTGGAGTGTTATTTCTTGCTGTGCCACAGCAGCTGCAGCTTGGGCTTAAAACTCTCAGGTCTGCATAAGAGGGGGAAGGGAGTTATGGAAAAGGTGCTTGGTGGGTTCCAAGGAAGAGTTAGGTGAAGAAGAAGGAGTGCTGGGTTCAAAACTAGGTTATTCCGGGAGAGGGGAATTTAGAAGAAGGATTTAATAAGTGGAAGAGTTTTGGCAGAGGAGCATTTGTGCAAGCTGAAGAGGGCTTGAATATATGAGAATTAATTCCACTTTCCGATATACTGACAATAATTGTTAAGGTCTAGAAGAATCTGTGGATTAAGCGTCCCATTTTCTGGCCAAACTTGCCCTTAACTGTATTTTGGCCAGGCAATATTGAGATAGAAAATTAGTTTTCTGAGTTTTAAATGGCAGCAAGTCCAAGGACTTTAAGATTTTGAAGTAAGCAATCTAAAGGTGTCTCACAGGGGGGTCAGGCCTGTTAGCTTCCCATGGTAGTGAATAGGGTAAGGAGAAACTGCACTCTTAGATGACTTGTAAGCTATCCAGAGGGTGTCCCCTCTGGGAGTTTTAAGCCCTCCTGATGGAACTTAGAAACAATCAAGAAGGCATAACCCCCTGAGAGTTTTAAGACCAGTGAAATTTAGAGTCCTGGACTTGGCAGAGGTACCCTCCCCTAGAAAAAAAAGTGCCAGGGAAGAAGAGCATTTGTCCTTACCCTGACATAATTTGCTGCTGTTATTGTTGAAGCCAGGCAACTGGCTTTTGACCCCTCCTATGAACATTTTGTCTCCCTTCTGGTCCCAGGTTACAGTACAAAAACGATAGGTTTCTTGACTAGGAAGGAGGATAAGAGACCAAAACTTAGTTAAAGGGGCTTTATGGTGAGGGTATGCACACGCAGTATGTTGCTTAAGATAGCTGATAGCCCAGAGCAGGGGAAGGGGTACAGATTATATAGACTGGTTCGCAGGGGTAGGGAAAGGGACATGGATTTTCAATGTCTAGCTTGGGAGAGAGAAATTAGCATGCTAAATTGGGAGTTATCACAAGATCGTACTTGCTGGGACAGTAATTATCAGAGGGATGAAGTTGGATAAGTATAGCTATTGCAAGATGGTAGCCGCCAGAGGGCAGATGCAAGGACAATCAGGGGACTGCTGCATGAGCTGGGGCAGGTTTTGTTTTGCAAGAGGCATCCTGGAAGTTATGGTGGGGGGTTTGACCTAAAATTCCAGGCTTTCACTTTTTTTTTTTCTTTTTTTCCTTTTTCACTTACATTGAATACATCGGTAAATCAGCAGTCGCATTCTATTACCACGATTGTTATGTTGGGAGAGGGAGAAAGGGGGAAGAAAAGGCAAATGCTTTCTTAGGAGCAAAAAATATATATATATATGACACCCTCCCCCCCTAAAAAAAAACTGACCAGAAGGAAAAAATGAAGAGCTGGGAAATAAAAAACTAAGATCCCCAAAGCCCAAGAGAGCTCAAAGGAAAGCTGAAGAGCCGGCAGAAAGTAGAGGGAAGGCAGCAGTTAGGCCAGAAGCTAAGGCCAATCCTGTTCCTAAGGAGGAAGTGAGGTGGTAGGGAGGAGAGAAGAGAAGCCCAGGAAAAAGGTTTCCCAGTCCCAAGGCAATGAAACATCTTTGTTCCTGTCCCATGGGAAAAACTGCACAGAGACAGAATTTCAACTTCATTTCTAAGAGACTTAAAAGAGCCATTCGAGTTCTTCCACTTGTAAAAAAGGATGTACTAGGTGCTTTGGAGAGTGTGGGGATAGTGGGTTCTGGGAAGGGAAAAGTATGTGTATGTGTGTGTTTCAAGGCCACGGGAACTAAGGCTGCCCCTGGAAAAGTAAAGGAATTGAGGCCTAAGTGGAAGGACCTAAACTGGGTTTTTCAGCTGCTCTGTAACAAAAAGCAGTCTTCAAGTCAAAAGAAATGGCAGGATAGTGCAATGATGGCTCAGTGGCAGAATTCTCACCTGCCGTGCTGGGTTCAATTCTGGGAGTCTACCCATGTAAAAAAAAAAAAAAAGGTAAAAGGACAGGCAGAAAGGTTCTAATCTTAGGTCTGTGGCCTTTCCTATCTTTTTTCCATAAATGTTCCCAAAACTCTGGGCTAGAACAAGAAAGAGCCTAGAGTTTTCTCTTGTCTTGATGGCTTTCCACAGACAACCTAAAAACCCCTGATGAGAGATATGAAGAGAGGCTAGAGATCTAAAAAGGACCAAAGCCCTCTAACAATATCAGACAGTTGTGAGGTACCTTCAGTGCAAGTTATTCCCTGTCCACAGGAACAGACAGCATGATATACGGGGCCACAACTTGGCCTCTGTGGTACTAGCCTCTAGTGGTACATGGATTAAACAGTGGGGGTTTGGAGGCATAGAAATGGGAACTAAACCAAAGATTAACAAATGAGAAGGAAATAAGGCGTAATGGCAAGTGGAGTACAGAACAGGCTGTATAGGGGAAATAAGATCACATTTATTTACAGGGAAGTAGAAAAGACACGGTAATGGATATCAAATTGAATATGAACCCTGGAAAAGAAGAGAAAACTCATCCCTCTTGCCTGGCCCCTTTTTACTCCTTACCTTGGCCTATGCTATCCTGAGACCACTCCCCAGTTATTCTGTTAATTCCCCAGGAAAGGCAACTTCTACTCAAGAGCTAGGTTGGCTAGAATATAGGAGAATATAGTTGGAGGAAGCTAGCAGTGGAGACTGGGCTTGAGTAGCTGCCACTGGTAATTGTTCCCTACAGCCCTCCCCAAACCTCATATTTATCTCAGGTTCCATTTAATTAAAAAGAATGTAGGAGGATGAGTAAATCAATGAAACCCTCATAAAACAAGTATCCAAACTGAACTATCAATTAAAGTGCAAACTGCAGAGGGATATGGTGACTGGGGCTGAAGCCATCTAAAGGCCAGACAAAAACAATGCATATGTATAAATCAGAGGATGGGTATCAGAAACTGGTCCCTCCTCCAATTAGATCACAGCAGACCCCAAATGGCAGGCAACCAGTGAAGTTTCTTTGGAGGACTCTGGGGTCCAATCCCCACCATGGGGAAGAAGCTACCTAAGAGCTTGGGTGAGGGGAAACCAGGCCTTGGATGAGTTACAGAGCGACAGCTGACACTGCACCTGCCCCCCACCCTCACCTTTGCCCAGTCAGCTAACTCAAAAGGACTCCAACTTGGTGTCAGAGAACTTGCCTTCCCATTTTCATCTCTATCTAGAAACACCCTTCACGAGACCAACTCATGGATATTGCAAAATTTTCAAATATGAGAAACTCCAACCAAATAAAAACAAAATGTGTTTCCTTACTCTCTCCTGCTAAGAGCCTTATCTCCCTCCCCCAGGGCCCTTTTATGTAACTGATCTGGAAACCTCATTCCTCAGTTCCTGGGTTTACCATCTTTTCTGTCCTGGCAGGAAGAAGAAAAGGGGATCAAGAACAGAGATTGACCAAAAGCAGAAGGGAGGGGCAGGAAAAAAGTGTTTTCTGAAAGAATGGGGAACCATGGAAAGGAGGAGGAAAGATAAGTAGGTCACTGTCTTGCACCTATAATACAAAGTGAAGAAAGTTTCTTTTGGAAGGTAAGTCCTGGGGGTATCTGACCCCCAAGCCCCAGAGTAGGGGTAGGAGGCCAGTGGCAACAGCTGCCTGGTGTTGGTTGCTGAAGCATTAAAAAGTGCCATGATGGAGCTGTCAAGAGGCAGCCCTTGGGAGCCAGGGCTCTGTGCTGTTACCATAGGGGCTGTGTGCTGAGGGGTAGGGATGGAGGTTATTTCTTAGCTCTCGTGCTAGCTCCATACTTGTTTGCTGCTAGCCACTCCCTCAGTTGCTACAACACTGGCTCTTGTTCTGCTGGGACTGCTCATGGAGATCCACACCCCGGCTTCGGCCTGCTGCACCCCCCAGATTCTGGGGTTCACTCTTTGGCAACTTCTTAGCTATTGCCAGGAAAAGATCATTCACGTTTCTAGCTGTCTTGGCCGAAGTCTCCATAAACAATAAGCTGTTGTCATCTGCATACACCTGGGCCTCTTCGTATTCCACCATGCGCTTGTTGGCCAGATCAGCTTTGTTCCCCGCCAGGGCAATAACGATGCTAGGACTGGCCTGTCGCTGTAGTTCCTTCACCCATGTCTTTGCTCTGGCAAAGGTTTCCTGATTAGTAATGTCATAAACCACAATTGCTGCTTGGGCACCCCTGTAGTACATGGGAGCCAAGCTATGGTATCGCTCCTGTCCAGCTGTGTCCCAGATCTCAAACTTGACTGTTGTGTCATCTAGACAAACGGATTGGGTGAGGAAAGCTGCTCCGATGGTGCTCTCCTGGTATTCATGGAACTGCCCTTTGACAAAACGTAATACCAGGCTAGATTTTCCCACTGCAGATTCCCCCAGCAAGACCAATTTGAACTGGCATATTTTGCCGGCTTGAGGTTGCCCATTGGGCCTGGCTGTGCTTCTGCTAGTCATGGCCAGATTATCAGAATAGGAAAGGGAGGGGGATGCCACAGAGCGGCAAAGGGGGGGAAGGGGAAGGGGAGGGGACTTCCAGGCTTCAATAGTTCTGGGGCTCCGTCTCCCCCGCTGGGCCCAAGCCCGTGTCGAACAGACAAACAGCTGCGGCTCAACCCCAGCCTTTCACTTTTAATTTCTTGAAATGATGAAGGGTGGAGGTCTATTTTCTGAATCTGCTTTCGCGGGTTGGGAGCTGTATAGCTATCCTTACATTCTCTTACAGGGAGATATGCATGATGTGTTTTTGTCAGAAGAGTACCATGTTGTTGACAGCATGCTTTGTTCCTGTTTGGATGGTTCTATGAATAAAGCCGGTTAATTTTTGCAAGTACTAGGGCCCCAAAATGAGGAGTAGTACAACTGTGAGGAGTGTTCCATCACAGAAGGGGCAGTGACTATTTTTAACTGAAATTTCTAACATACTCCAGATATGGGTTTGCATCCCCTGCATGCAATGACTCTACAAAAACTACCATTCGTGGACTTGTAAAATGCCTTATCCATCATCAGAATATTCTACACAGCATTGCTTCTGTCAAAGAACACACTTCACAGCAAATGAAGTGCAGAATGGACACAGGCTCATGGAATTCTCTGGTTTAACTATGTTTCCCATCATACGAAGGCATCTGGATTGATAGAATGGTGGAATGGCCTTTTATAAGACCCAAATAATGGTGTCAACTAGGTAGCAATACATTGCAGGGTTCTCCAAGAGGCATCCACTCTAGGGTGTTGTTTCTCTGATAGCCAGGATTCACAGGCTCATGGATCAAGGGGTGGAATTGAGAGCAGCATCACTCACTATCACCCCTAGTGACTCACAGGATTATTTTTGTTTCCTGTCCCTGAAACCTTAATCTCTGCTAGTCTACAGGTCCTAGTTCCAAATAGAAGACTGCTCCTTCCAGGAGACACAAGTGGAAATTAAGAATGCCACCTGGCCACTTCGGGCTTCTCGTGCCACTGAATCAATAGGCACAAGAGGGGATTACTGTTCTCTCTGGGGCTACTGATACT
Organism: Tamandua tetradactyla; assembly: GCF_023851605.1. Lineage (NCBI taxonomy): Eukaryota > Metazoa > Chordata > Mammalia > Pilosa > Myrmecophagidae > Tamandua > Tamandua tetradactyla. The sequence continues at coordinate 12,044,929 of NC_135354.1, forward strand.
GACTATCAAGGGGAAATAGGACTGCAACTACACAATGGAGGTATAGAAGAGTTTTCATGGCATACTATACAGGAAAACCCCTTGGGCATCTCTTAGTATTGCCATGCTCTGTGATTAAAGTCAATGGAAAACTTTACAACCCAATCCAAGTAGGACTATCAATGGCCCAGAAACTTCAGGAATGAAGGTCTGGATCACCCCACCTGGCAAAGAATCATGACCAGCTGAAGTCCTTACTGAGGGTAAAGGGAACATGGAACGGGTAGTAGAAGAAGATAGTGATAAACATAAACCCTGAGCACGTTGACCAGTTACAGAAATGAGAACTGCAATTGTATGAGCATTTCCTCCCTCTTTTGTTGTGAGTTCATTTTCATTTGTATGTAAGCAAATATCTTGTTTTCCTCTTATCATATGACATAAGTAGTTTTGTTCAGGATATAGTGTTTGAATCATAGGATATAAAGTTTAAGAGGGAATTTTTTACCTAAAGGCTTGCACCCCATGCTAGAGAGATGTAGTGCTTTGCCAGTTATATGCAGGACAGTTGAGTACTGCTAGCCCAAACACTCATCTCTTATTGTGCTCTATTTGGAAATTAAGCATGTTTCAAGGTGATAGGTGTAACTGTCAAGTTGACAATGGGTGGACAGTGATGGTTAGATTCTTGTGCCAACTTGGCCAAATAGTTATGGCCAAATGTCTAGTCAGGCAAGCAGTAGCCTGACTGTTGCTGCAAGGATGTTTCATGGCTGGTTGATAAACCAGAAGGCTTATCTATTAAATCCTCAGTGAGCTGATTGCATCTGTAGCTGATTACATCTGCAATCGACTAAGTCACATCTCCTACAGTGAGATAATTCAATTGGTTGAAGGCTTTTAAGGTGAGTATTTTGTTATCACTCTATCACTATATCAAGATAAGTGCATAGAAATCAATGAACCATATGTGACACTCAGTTTCGAAAACTATTCAATATGTATGTCATGTGTGCAGCTTTCTAGATGATAATAATATGTAATCGTATTAGTGATTCATTATGAGCTCATATAAGTGCAGTCATGTATGTAAGACAGTTTCTGTAAGTAGGCATTATGCCAGTTTCTTTTGCACGTAAGTGAATGAATCATGAATTCTACACAGGTTCAGCAACTCTCCAAATATGAACTCACACCTTTTTTATGTGAATGTGGAATTATCATAGTATTATTGTTTTGAGAGAAGTGCACATGTATATCTTTAAGTAGTTGAATAAAATTCAGGATACCACTTCACAGCTCTCAGGTGAAAATTGGTTTTACCTCTGTGACTGAGTCAGGATAAAGGCATGGAAGTGAGTAAAACATGTATACCTCTCAGTATCTACATTATACAAGATACCATCAACAAAGCTTTCTAAGTGACAGTTGCATTACAACTGTATTACTGAGTCAAGACAGGAGCATAGAACTCATATACATCATGCATATCACTGTTTTCAAATATTAGAAAGTGAAAACCTTAAATCTAGCTAGGTAAATGCTAGGCTGTAACTGTGTAGACATGACTGAACCAGGCATGCACTGACATCAATGAACCATGTATATCACTTATTTTCTGGAGCTATGCAAGAGCCCATAGTTATATCTTTCTGTGAAATTTCAGTGTCATTCCATAGTGAAACAAGATGAGTGTATGTAGGTGAATGGATCATGTAAAGAGCTCAGTTTACAAAATTATGCAATATAATAAATAGCCTCAACGTGTGTTGAAACGGACAAATCACATGTACTACTCAATTTCTAGAAACAGTAAAGATGTGATTTCTGCACCTTTCTAGGAAATTTTGGTGCAGCTTTATTACTGAGCCAATAGGCACTCATAAATGTGAATGAAACAGGTATATCCCTCAGTTTCCAATAGAAGTCAAGATAACAGTCTAGCGGCTCTCTAGTTAAATGCTAGATTCTCACGGTACTACCGAATAAACATAGGTAAAAGATACATAATGAATCATGTATATCACTCAATTTATGAAAGTATTCAAGAACCACTTATAGAGCTTCCAATGTGAAGCTTGTAATTCTATTGTCTAGAGAAGGTAAACAATAGAAGTAAGTGAATAATTAAAATCCCCATTTTCCAGAATAAGCAAGATACTAGTTTCTAAGTGCATGGAAGTGAAGGTATAATGAATATCATTCAGGTTCCAAAACTGTGCAAGAAAAGGGTTTTTCACCTAACTAGGTAAATATTCTGTCATCACTGTATAACTGGGTAGTGATAATTGCAAAATTTCAAATAATCATGTGTGTCACTCAGTTTCCAAGACTACACATGATAACAGTTTTGTAGCCCTCTAGGTGAAAGAAAAAGGTATATCTGAATTATTAGACAAGATGAGTGCAAAGAAGTGAACGAATCATGTATATCAAATTTCCTAATCTAAGCAGATAGTGGTTTTCAATTGCATAAGTGAATGAACCGTGTATGTGACAGTTTCTGAAACTAAGTAAAACACCAGTGTTGCACCTTTCTAGATGAAAGCTGTGTTTTAACTGCATTGCTTATTAAATATAAGTACACAGAAGTGAATAAATCATGTACATCACCCAGTGCAGGAAACCAAGTACGATGTCACATTTGCAGATTTCTAGGTGGAAGTGATCTTCAAATTGGATTACAGACTCAAGATAAGTGCATAGATGTTAATGTATCATGTCTAACACTCAGATTTTATATATATAAATGATAGCTACTCCTCGTGTTTCTAGGTTAGTTTGTTTTTGTCTATCACTGCTCAGGATAACTGCATAGGTACAAATGAATCATGCATATCACTCATTTATGAATGTATACAAGATAAGTTTCACTTCTTACTAATCTTACTAAGTAAAAGTTTTGTAGCCACTGCATTACGGATGCAAGAAAAGTTTATAGTGAATGAAGCATGTATGCTATTCAGTTTCTGAAATGAAGCAAGATATCGCATTTGCATCTTTCTCAGTGAAACCTAGGTTTTAACTCTGTACAGTGTATAGAAAGGGGGATAGAAGAATACGAAATGAGTATGTCACTCACCTATGAAACATTACCAAGACACAAGTATCCTTGATTTCTAGGTGAATGCTGTATCATAATATATTACCAAGTCAAATAAGTGCATAGAAGTGAATGAATCAATTATACCACTCTGTTTCTTTGACTATGCAAGATACAAGTTTCTCAATTTCAGCAGGTGAAATTTGTTATAATTGTATTACAGAGGCACTGTAATTGCATAGAAAAACACGAATCATGTGTACCTCTGAATTTCCAAAACTACACACAGGGTACAAATTTTGCTTTTTTCCAGGACAAGATTTATTGTAACCATATTCCTAAATCAGCATAGTCAATAGAAAAGGAATATCATTAATTTATTAAAACTATAAAAGTTTGCAGTTTGGCATCTGGTAGTCCAAATTTTTACTTTAATTGTATTAATGAGTCAAAATAATTTTTAAAGACCTTTGAAGCATGCATGTAACAGTTCCAAACGATGAAGTGTACTCATGTCCCTTATTCAAGGTAAAATGTGTTATACTTGGAAGTCAATGAATCATGCTCTGTTCCTCAGTTTCAAAAATATAGATGAAAGTGGCCTTGCAGGTTTCAGTATGAAAGTTGGGTTGTAACTGTATTACTGAATCAATATACGTGCATAAAGTCAATGAATTATGTATATCTCTGAGTTTCTAAAACTATGCAATATACTAATTTTTACTTCTTATTATGTGAAAGATGCATGGATATCTATAATTGAGTTAAGATAAGTCCATCAAAGTCAATGGATCATTTACATCATTCAGGCTATGAAATTATGCTATATTCCATTTTATCAGCTTCTTAGATGAAATTTGTGTCATAGGAGTATTACCTCATCAAAATACAACCAGAGAAGTCAGGGAATAATGTACATACAATACTTCACTTCTGGAACTATGCAGAAACCATTTTTGTAGGTTTCTATCTGAAATTTCTGCTGTAACTATTACTGATGAGATATATATACAGAAGTAATGGAATCATGTGAAACTATGCACAATAGCAATTTTCAGTTACAAAAGGTTTGTAACTATAATTCTGGGAAAACATATGTGTATAAAAGATAATGAATCATGTTAACAATTGGTTTCTGAAACTATGCAAGATACCAATATTCTAGGATTCTACGATAAAATTGTGTGATAAGCGTCCTAGTCAGGGGAAGTGCATAGTAGTCAATGAATCTTGTGTATTACACAGTTTTTAAAATTATGTAAGATATGAGTTTCACAGACTGCTAAGTGAAAATGTGCAGCTTGTTTTCCTACAAAACTATGCAAGATGTCAGTTTTACAGGTCTCTAGGTGAATTCATTGTACTAGAAGTCAATGAATAAACGAATCATTGACATCTAGGTCTCCACTACTTAGAAGTCAGTGAATTATGACTATCCCTCTATTAATGCATCTAGGCAGTTGTTTGGCAAATATGTGTAGAAACTCTTTATTAATCAAGAAAATTTCATGGAATTCAATGTAACATTTATACCACTCTGTTAAAACAAAATATGCATGTTAACAGTTTTGCAGCTTATTGGTGAAAGTTCTGTTATAACTGTTTTACTAGGCTCAGACAAATGCCTAGAAGAAAAATAAAGATGCATGTCCCTCAATTCTTAAATTATGCAGTGTACCTGCTTCTCAGCTTTCAAGGTGAAAGGTTTTGTATCTGTATTACTGCATGTAGATCTATGCATAGAAGTTAAAGAATAATATTTATATTAAAAATATGCAAGATACAAGTTTGCAAGTTTCTAGGTGAAAGTTGGCTTGTAACTGAACTTTTGTTTGTCAGATAAGTACATAAAGTCAATGAATAGTGTAAATCACTCAATATCCAAAGCTATGCAAATGTCAGTTTGGCATTTTCCTTGTAGAAGATTTTTGGTATCCAATTACTGAGTCAATATTCATGAATAGAAATCAATGAATCATAATACCAGTCAGCTTGTGAATTGCAAGATGACAATTTCACAGCTTTCAAGGTGAAACTATTGTTATTGAGTTAACACAAGTACATAGAAATGAATGATAATGCATATTACTCAGTTTTCAACAACATGTAGGTTAAAATTTTTGCAGCTCTAGGCAAAAATTGTGTTGTAACTGTATATTTTATACAATGAAAATGCAAAGAAATCATGATTCATATATATCACCTGACTACCAGAAATCTATAAGATATGTTTTCACAATTCCTTAACTGCATTACTCAGTCAAGGAAAGGCTTGTAATAAAAATGAATGGTATGTCTGATCATGTTCCAAAACTACTCAAGATATATTACCACTTTCTCTGTGAAAGTTGTGTTCTGACTCTATTATTCAGTCAAGATAATTGCATGCAAGTAATTAAATCACATATACAAGACTGTCTCCTAAGCTATACAACAAATGAGTTTCATAACTTTCTATGTGAAAGTAGGATTGTAACTGTATTACTGAGTAAAGGTAAATGAATAGTAGTCACATTCCAAACATTGTAAGAAATCAGTTTTGCTTAATTCTACATGAAAATTGTGTTTTAACAGTAGGTCCAAGACAAGATACATACATGGATGTCAATGAGACATATATGTAAGTATGTCACTGAGCTTTGCAATATACCTTTTCACAGCTTTCTGTCAGAAAGTGTGTTTGTACTGTAAAGCTGTCAAGATAATTTCCCAGAAGAAAATAAGTTAATTATGTAAGTAGGTTTCCAAACTATGAAAGAAATCAGTTTTGTAGCTTTGTAGCTGCAAGTTTGGTACAATTATAATCCTGAGTCCAAGATAACTAATTGTGCAAATGGAAATGAAGCATGGATATCACTCAGTTTCAAAAACTATTCAAGACGTTAGTTTTACAGATCTCTAGGTAAATCTTGTTTTGTAAATTTATTCCTGAACCAATATACATTCTAAGTCATTAAATCATGAATATTACTCAGCTCTGAAATTATGCAATGTACCACCTTCTGGTTTCTTGGTGAGTTTCATTGCACTATTTTACTGAGTTAAGATCAGTACCTAGAAGTCAATGAATCATGTATATAACTTAGTTCCAAATCTATGCAAGATCCAGTTTTGTAGCTCTCTAGGGAAAAGTGTATTGTAACTGTATTAATAAGTTAAGATTCATGCTAAGAAATCAATGATTAATGTACATATCTGTTTCTCATACTATGCAAGTAGATTTTCTAGGGGAAAGTTGTTTTTAACTGTATGCTGATAAGGATAATTCCATAAGACCAATGAATCATACACATCATACAGTTTACACACTATGTATTGTACCATTGCCACAGCTGTTTTATAGAAATTTTCATTGTAACTGTATCTCCAAGTCCAGATAAGGGCCTAGAACGAATCATGTATACCATTCACTTTCCTAAACTTATACAAGATACTAACTTCCCAACTTTTAGATGAGGGTTATAAGCATAGAATTGCTGTCTCAAGTTATAAGCATAGTATCCATGAATTCTGTATGTCAAAAAGTTTCTCACCCTTGTTCAATACCAGTTTTGCAGCTTTGAAGGTGAATGTACTCTTGCCATTGTCAAGAAATGAGTCAAGAAACAAGCATTGTATAATGAACTTTTTATATTTATTAAGTACCCAGAATGATGCAATTTTCCAGGTATATTTGAAGTGTTTACACTTCAAAAAGTCCTTACAACTTAAGGAATTATCATGCTCAGTTTCTGAAATTACAAAAGATTCATTTTTCAAAGCTTCCTAATTTCAATTGGTGTTGTAAGTGTGTCACTGAGTCAAGGTATATGCATAGAAAATAATGAAACAGATGTATCATTTATTTTCAAAAACTACACAAGTTACTAGTTTTGTACCTTTCCAGATGACAATTGTTTTGTAGCTGTAGTGCTGAACCAAGATATAGTGCGTTGAAAGGATTGAATCATAAATACATTCATTCATCCAAACTGTGCAGCATACTCATTTTATGGGATTGTAAATGATAAGTTGTGTTGTAAAGCTACATGCATAGAACTGAATAAATCAAATACCCATTTTCTGAAAGCATGCAAGATAACTGTTTCCAATTTTCCAGTTGAAAATTCCACAGTGACTGTACACTGAATCAAGAAAACTTCAAAGAAGCCAAACATTATGAATATCATTGAATTCCCTTAAGCATGCAAGTGCCAGTTTCACAAATCTCAAGGAGGAAATTCTGTCCATTGTATTACTGAGTCAAAATAAGTGTGTAAAAGTCAATGGATTATGCGTATAATTCAGTTTTTGAAAATAAGCAAGATGCCAGAACTGAACTTTATATGTGAATGTTATTTTGTACATGTATTATTGCATCAAGATAAGTTTATAGAAGTTAATGAATCACTTAAATCATCCAGTGTTTAAAACTATGCAAATATCATATTGCAGGTTACTGGATGAAATTTCTGTTGTAATTATCGTCCTTAGTCCTTAGTCCTAAGGGCCAATAGCTCATAATTCATATATGTTAGTCAGTTCCAAATTTGTGCTTGATTCCAGTTTTTCAGCTTTGCAGCTGAAGGTTTTTCTTATTGTATTACTCAGTAAAGATAAATTTGTAGGCCTCAATAAATCATTTTATCACACAATTCCAGAAATTATGAAAAATGCAAATTTTGAAGCTTTATAAATAAAAAATGCTTTATAATGCCACTGAGTCAAGTCGATACAAGGGCACTGAGGTTAATGAAACATATATTACTATTTCTACTGCACACAAGATAACACTTTGCCTTTTGTCAGAGAAATTTAGAAATTTTCAATGAAAATATATTGTCTGAACAGATTCATAAAGTTCAACAAATTGCATATATCATACAGTTTACAAAACTAAGGAAGATCTCACTTTCACAGCTAAGTGAAAGATCTCAGTTAACTGTACATAGGAACTGTACTACTTCCTATGCAATTAAGAACTGCATAGGAACTCAATAAACAAATTTGTAAATCAGATTACAAAACTAGGCAAGAAACCAGTATTGCAGGTTATTAGGTGAAAGTTCAGCTTAACAGTATTACTCAGTGAAGATAATGGAAGAAAAATGAATGAAAATTGTATATCATTCAGCTTCAAAATTAAGCAAGAAACCAGTGTCACAGGTGCTAGGTGGAAATTTGGTTGTAACTCCTTATAAGTCAATATAAGGGCATGGAAGGGAATAAATCATCATATTACATGGTTTCAGAAACTATGCATGAGACCGGTTTTGCACCCTATTAAATGAAAGTTCATTGTAATTGGGTTGCTAAATCAAGATGAATGCCAATACAAAGCAATAAATTTTTTATATCTATCAGTTTGTGAAATTAGTCATGAAACCAGCTTCACAAACTCTTGGGTGAAAGATGGGATGTAATTTTATTACTGAGTCAACATACTCAAGTCAATGAGTCATGGGTGCCACTGAAATTTTGAATATAGGGAAGACAACACTTTCACAGCTTTCTAGGTAAAGGCTGGATTGGAAATGTAGTCCTATGTCAGGTTTAGTGAATGTAAGTCAATGCATAAGATATACACAGTTTACAAAGGTATGTAAACCATTTACAAAGCTTCATAGATGTAAGTTCTACCATAACTGTATTAGTAAAACTAGATGTCTATGAATCATGCATAAAGTACTGTTTCCAAAAGCATGCAAAATACCAGTATTGCAGTTTTCAAGGTGAATGTTGCATGGTAACTCTACTATTAAAGCAAGACAAATGCACAGAAGCCAATGAATCCTCCCTATCATTCAATTTGTGAAAATAAACATGAAAGATGGGATGTAACTGTATTATAGAGTCAACATAGCAAAACAGAAATTAAAGAATAATGTATGTCACTCTGTTTCACAAACAAATCCATATGCCAGGGTAACAGATTTCTGGGAGAAAGTTGTATTGTCATTCTTTTACTAAGTTAACAGAAATGCAAACACATGAATGAATTATGATTATCAGTGAGTTTCTGAAACTAGGAAGATGCCAGTTTTGTGGTTCATTAGGTTAAAAATGTGTTGTATATGTATTACTATATCAACATAAGTGCACATAATTCAATATATCATGCATATCACTCAGTTGTTGAAAAAATGAAAGGTAATCTTCCTGCATACAAGCTGAAAGTTGTGTTGTAATGGCATTACTGAGTCAAGATAAATGCACGGAAAGTACAAACATATGCAAGATACCAATATTCAGCTTTTAAGTTGAAAGTAAGAAGGTAAATATAACTGAATTAACATGAGATATCATAGAAGACAATAATTCATGTATTTAACTCAATTTTCTAATATATTCAGGGTATTACTTTCACAGCCATTTGGATGAATGTATTACTGAGTCAAAATAAAGTACAGAGTGAGTAAATATTTTACTCAATTTCTGAAAACATGCATAATCAATTTTCAAAAAAAAGTGGGTGAAAATATTGTTATAACTGTATTAGAGAGTCAAGATCAGTGCACAGAAGTCAATGAATTATGTATATCATTGAGTTTCAGAAAGTATGCCAGAAGACTGTTTAAGATCTTTCAGTGTGTTTATAAGGTAATAATTGCATTACTGTGCGAAGATAAGTGCACAGAAGTCAAGGAAACATATATATCACTCACTATCCTAGAATAAATAACCCCAGTTTAGCAGTTTTTTAGTTGAAGGTGGGGTAGTGAATGAATTACTGTTTTGATACAGATAGAGAAGTGAATTAAAAATATATAGCACCAAGTTTCTGAAACAAAACATGATGCTATGTTAAAGCTTTCTAGGAGAAAGTTTTAAGTGCATTACTGAGTAAAGAACACTGCATAGAAATAAACGAATCATATACACCACTCCTAGTTTCTCAGATTATGAAGATGTTAGTTTTGTAGCCAATAGTGTGAATATTGCGTTATGACCGTAGTACTGAGTCACAATAAATGCACAGATGTAAATGCATCATGTATATCACTCAGGTTATGTATATGTGCAAGTTAATATTTTCAGAGCCCTTTTGGTAAAAATTGGATTGTGACTATAATCCTGAGCAACGATAACAGTAGATGTCAATGAATCTTGTATATCACTCAGATTCCCAGATAGGCAACATACAAGGTTAGGGGAGTGTTTTGTTTTTTCACATGGGCAGGCACCGGGAATTGAACCCGGGTCCTCGGGCATGGCAGGCAAGCGTTCTTACCTGCTGAGCCACCGTGGCCCCCCCTAGGGAAGTGTTTTAAACTGTATTAGTGAGTCAAGATAAGTGAAAAGACTCATTTAATCCATATATTACTCAAATCAATGGAAGAAACCATTATCACAGCTATCTTTGGGGATGCTGGTTTGAAACTATATTCCTGTTTCAAGGTAAGTGAATGGAAGCCGATGATTAATGTAAAGCACTCATCATGTGAATGTATGAAGATACATTTAAGACTTCATAGGTGAGAAGTTATACAGTTTCTATATTAATATTTCAAGATCAGAGCACATCCAAAGGAATCTAGTACCATGACCAGTGTGGCTCAGTGTCAGGACTGAAAGGGAGGTGATAGAGAATTGAGAAAGAAACACAAGGGAGAAAGATACAGATAAGCTGGGACCAGGCAAGACTCTGAACTCAGATGGAGACTCAAAGACCCCAAGACATTCAGCACTGTTTATTTTATAGGGCTGTGAGATTAAAAAAAAATGTTTTTAAAGTTAAAAAATGTAACTAAGAATGGGGAAGGAGGAAGCACTCTTTTGTTCTTCATCTTAACCTGTGGTTTTCACAGTAATGCAGGAGCTGAACCATCTGCTTCCTTGTGGCTGTATGAGTCATAAATTACACACGTTTCCCAAGGCCTCCTTCCATCCCAGACTCAAGCAGTTCTGCAACACTTGAGTCTTTCAGGACATCAGGCACCTATTACCACAGAGCTGACTTTGCTATATCTCTGCAGAGAGCATGTGACCTTTAACTCATTTGCATCCTGACATCTCCCCGTTTTTTATTTTTTAAATGCTGCTCGAAGTTGTTTAATTGAAGGGTTTGGATTTGGTTTCAGAGGATCTAGATTCTGACTGAAATGATAAGAAACAAGATTAGTAGCAAAGGGGTTGTAGCCATTAAACACCAAGCTGATTATTTTTAAATATTTAGAGGATTAAAACCTTGTAATTCAATTAAGATATCCCATGCCACCACAGAGGGGTCAAAATTTCACTGTGATTTCTTTGCATACTTAGAACTTTTTCATGTAATTATTTCAAATTTAAACTGATATTATGGTGGCTCCAAACTCCCTGAAAATGCTTTTGAACTTTAGACCACTTCCATAATGGCTGATTATACAGAAATGATGTTACACATATGTACTGATAATTAGCATGGCATAGCAATTTTTGTCTGAATTTTAAACTTTCTACCTCCTTACCTATACCATGACTGAAGCCTTTAAAGCACTATGCTGGACTTCTAATTTAAAATCTATTTTTTCTTGCTCTTGCAAGTCAACAGAAGTATTTCGAGCTAGGTTATTAACAAAATGGATATTTTTTAGTATACTTTGAGAAAGACCAACTGCAGAAGTGGTTAAGGTGGCTAATAATGTCATAAGAGTAACTATTCCAAAAATAATTAATCCCAGTGATTGATAAGGGTGAGCAATTTAGTTATGTATTTCCTTTAACACCTGAAGACCTCTATCACTAAACCAAGGTCTGGAGATATTGGTGGGGAACGTAACAAAAGAGGGCTGTTCGTGATAACACAAAAAATTGGCAGGATTATTGGGGTCTGGTCTTTCCAGGACAGAAAAACCCTGAAAACCAGTAGTATCTTTGCCTGAAGCTTGAGCCCCAAGAATGCTTTTTTGTAGGGGAGAAAGTGATGCAGAGGAAAGGGTTTTAGACTCAAAAGTCACTTTCTACTACCAGGAGCCCCACTAGCAGCAGTACTGAAATGAACGTCTTGCAAAGCTAAATTTGGATAATTCTCCTCCTCCTCCTCAGGGTCAGAATTATACATTTCTGTTCTTGTTCTCTCCTGTAACTTTATTTCATCACCCCTATCTGTTGGTTTATGCAGGGTTGGTTACTCAGAACTCGGAGGAGTGGTAGTTTACATGGCAGCAGAGCTCTTTGAGGATAGTTTAAGCCTGGCATATCCCCATACAGTTTCCCTTTAGAGTTTCCTCAATACTTGACTCTGCTGTCTCAGTTTTCAGGAGCCAGCCACTATGTGGGCCAGGATGTATACATTCCTGATTAAGGACCACAGAAAAAGGGTATAAATGGATATTTTGTCTGGAACCTCTGCTGTGTAGCAGTCTCTTAACCATTTTCCCATCTTGACCCAGGTCTCTGTATTGATTGTTCCTTCCTCGGAAAACCAAGGGGAAATTTCTTGAACAAAATCTAAAAGGTATTAAGCTGGCTTCTCTTAACATTTCCTCCCCTAGCCTTAAGCATAGTCTTTAATATACTTACATATAATTGTGGTTCCTTTGAACCAAAATGCTCCATGATTATTATATCTGACTAGAACTTTTATGTGCTCCTCCTTACCTTAGTTCCAAATTGTGCACACACCACGGGAGCATTCCTTATCTTATCTCAGCTTAGAGTCCCTCCATATTTAGGTCACTGTTCTGGTGCTACGTGCCTCAATCAGGATAGCTCAGTGTGGGACTGAAGGGAGACAATAGCGAAGTTCAGTACTGTTTATTTTGTAGGGCTGCTAGGTCAGAGAAAGAAACAAAAGTGTAACTAAAGGACAGGGAAGGAGGAAGCCCGGGCTGAACCATCTGCTTCCCTGTACCCTGATGAGTCAAAAGTTACACACGTTTCCCAAGGCCTCCTTCAGCCCTGGACTCAAGCAGCTTTGTGGCACTTTAGTGTTTTCAGGACATCAGGTGTCTATTCCCACAGAGACAGCTTTGCTATATCTCTGCAGTGAGCGTGTGAACTCTATCTCATCAACACCCAACAATTTATTACTACACACTTCATTTGATCCAGAAGCATTGTTTTCACTAAATATATTCCTAGAAGTGTGAGACATGTATTTATTTCTGTGGACTACTTTATAGTGAGAAACATACTTCTGAAGATTATTTACCCAAAAAACACACAAAAATCAGAAGATTCCACTAGAAATCTCAAAAACTTTATCTTGCTGAGTTTTTTTATCTAGGTGAATTTCACATTTCATTGACTTCAATGCAGTTTCAAAAATTTTTTATAAAAAATATCAATCAATATACCCGATGAACATTCTTAATGTATGAACCTTCCATATTTGGGGTGCACAGTGGCTCATAATATCATCACATAGCTGTATGTTCATCACCATGATAATTTCTCAGAAATTTGCATCACTACAGAAAAAAAAAGAACAAGAAAAAACGCATACATAGTATTTTCTTTACCCATCCCACTCATTGACCACTAGTATTTACCTCTACCCAATATACTTTAACATTTGTTCCTCCTATTATTTTTTTAGTCCATATTTTTAAACTCCTCTGACCAAAGCATAGATAAAAAGGAGCACCAGAACAAGGGTTTTCACAATCACACACTCAAAAATGCACCATTTTTTGAGCCTGAATATTTTAAATAGTTTTTGCTTATAGACTATAAATTCTCTCTTGCCTAAACTGAGTGAAATACATGTTAAACTGTCTGTGATGGTTAGGTTGTGGTGTTAAGTGGATTTGAGATTATGCCTAGCTGACAGATAAGGTAACCAGTGGCCTGAACATTGCTCACAGATTTTTTTACTCAGTAAGATTAGTAAGAAGTGAAACTTATCTTGTATACATTCATAAATGAGTGATATGCATGATTCATTTGTACCTATGCAGTTATCCTGAGCAGTGATAGACAAAAACAAACTAACCTAGAAACACGAGGAGTAGCTATCATTTATATATATAAAATCTGAGTGTTAGACATGATACATTAACATCTATGCACTTATCTTGAGTCTGTAATCCAATTTGAAGATCACTTCCACCTAGAAATCTGCAAATGTGACATCGTACTTGGTTTCCTGCACTGGGTGATGTACATGATTTATTCACTTCTGTGTACTTATATTTAATAAGCAATGCAGTTAAAACACAGCTTTCATCTAGAAAGGTGCAACACTGGTGTTTTACTTAGTTTCAGAAACTGTCACATACACGGTTCATTCACTTATGCAATTGAAAACCACTATCTGCTTAGATTAGGAAATTTGATATACATGATTCGTTCACTTCTTTGCACTCATCTTGTCTAATAATTCAGATATACCTTTTTCTTTCACCTAGAGGGCTACAAAACTGTTATCATGTGTAGTCTTGGAAACTGAGTGACACACATGATTATTTGAAATTTTGCAATTATCACTACCCAGTTATACAGTGATGACAGAATATTTACCTAGTTAGGTGAAAAACCCTTTTCTTGCACAGTTTTGGAACCTGAATGATATTCATTATACCTTCACTTCCATGCACTTAGAAACTAGTATCTTGCTTATTCTGGAAAATGGGGATTTTAATTATTCACTTACTTCTATTGTTTACCTTCTCTAGACAATAGAATTACAAGCTTCACATTGGAAGCTCTATAAGTGGTTCTTGCATACTTTCATAAATTGAGTGATATACATGATTCATTATGTATCTTTTACCTATGTTTATTCGGTAGTACCGTGAGAATCTAGCATTTAACTAGAGAGCCGCTAGACTGTTATCTTGACTTCTATTGGAAACTGAGGGATATACCTGTTTCATTCACATTTTGAGTGCCTATTGGCTCAGTAATAAAGCTGCACCAAAATTTCCTAGAAAGGTGCAGAAATCACATCTTTACTGTTTCTAGAAATTGAGTAGTACATGTGATTTGTCCGTTTCAACACACGTTGAGGCTATTTATTATATTGCATAATTTTGTAAACTGAGCTCTTTACATGATCCATTCACCTACATACACTCATCTTGTTTCACTATGGAATGACACTGAAATTTCACAGAAAGATATAACTATGGGCTCTTGCATAGCTCCAGAAAATAAGTGATATACATGGTTCATTGATGTCAGTGCATGCCTGGTTCAGTCATGTCTACACAGTTACAGCCTAGCATTTACCTAGCTAGATTTAAGGTTTTCACTTTCTAATATTTGAAAACAGTGATATGCATGATGTATATGAGTTCTATGCTCCTGTCTTGACTCAGTAATACAGTTGTAATGCAACTGTCACTTAGAAAGCTTTGTTGATGGTATCTTGTATAATGTAGATACTGAGAGGTATACATGTTTTACTCACTTCCATGCCTTTATCCTGACTCAGTCACAGAGGTAAAACCAATTTTCACCTGAGAGCTGTGAAGTGGTATCCTGAATTTTATTCAACTACTTAAAGATATACATGTGCACTTCTCTCAAAACAATAATACTATGATAATTCCACATTCACATAAAAAAGGTGTGAGTTCATATTTGGAGAGTTGCTGAACCTGTGTAGAATTCATGATTCATTCACTTACGTGCAAAAGAAACTGGCATAATGCCTACTTACAGAAACTGTCTTACATACATGACTGCACTTATATGAGCTCATAATGAATCACTAATACGATTACATATTATTATCATCTAGAAAGCTGCACACATGACATACATATTGAATAGTTTTCGAAACTGAGTGTCACATATGGTTCATTGATTTCTATGCACTTATCTTGATATAGTGATAGAGTGATAACAAAATACTCACCTTAAAAGCCTTCAACCAATTGAATTATCTCACTGTAGGAGATGTGACTTAGTCGATTGCAGATGTAATCAGCTACAGATGCAATCAGCTCACTGAGGATTTAATAGATAAGCCTTCTGGTTTATCAACCAGCCATGAAACATCCTTGCAGCAACAGTCAGGCTACTGCTTGCCTGACTAGACATTTGGCCATAACTATTTGGCCAAGTTGGCACAAGAATCTAACCATCACTGTCCACCCATTGTCAACTTGACAGTTACACCTATCACCTTGAAACATGCTTAATTTCCAAATAGAGCACAATAAGAGATGAGTGTTTGGGCTAGCAGTACTCAACTGTCCTGCATATAACTGGCAAAGCACTACATCTCTCTAGCATGGGGTGCAAGCCTTTAGGTAAAAAATTCCCTCTTAAACTTTATATCCTATGATTCAAACACTATATCCTGAACAAAACTACTTATGTCATATGATAAGAGGAAAACAAGATATTTGCTTACATACAAATGAAAATGAACTCACAACAAAAGAGGGAGGAAATGCTCATACAATTGCAGTTCTCATTTCTGTAACTGGTCAACGTGCTCAGGGTTTATGTTTATCACTATCTTCTTCTACTACCCGTTCCATGTTCCCTTTACCCTCAGTAAGGACTTCAGCTGGTCATGATTCTTTGCCAGGTGGGGTGATCCAGACCTTCATTCCTGAAGTTTCTGGGCCATTGATAGTCCTACTTGGATTGGGTTGTAAAGTTTTCCATTGACTTTAATCACAGAGCATGGCAATACTAAGAGATGCCCAAGGGGTTTTCCTGTATAGTATGCCATGAAAACTCTTCTATACCTCCATTGTGTAGTTGCAGTCCTATTTCCCCTTGATAGTCAGTATCAGTAGCCCCAGAGAGAACAGTAATCCCCTCTTGTGCCTATTGATTCAGTGGCACGAGAAGCCCGAAGTGGCCAGGTGGCATTCTTAATTTCCACTTGTGTCTCCTGGAAGGAGCAGTCTTCTATTTGGAACTAGGACCTGTAGACTAGCAGAGATTAAGGTTTCAGGGACAGGAAACAAAAATAATCCTGTGAGTCACTAGGGGTGATAGTGAGTGATGCTGCTCTCAATTCCACCCCTTGATCCATGAGCCTGTGAATCCTGGCTATCAGAGAAACAACACCCTAGAGTGGATGCCTCTTGGAGAACCCTGCAATGTATTGCTACCTAGTTGACACCATTATTTGGGTCTTATAAAAGGCCATTCCACCATTCTATCAATCCAGATGCCTTCGTATGATGGGAAACATAGTTAAACCAGAGAATTCCATGAGCCTGTGTCCATTCTGCACTTCATTTGCTGTGAAGTGTGTTCTTTGACAGAAGCAATGCTGTGTAGAATATTCTGATGATGGATAAGGCATTTTACAAGTCCACGAATGGTAGTTTTTGTAGAGTCATTGCATGCAGGGGATGCAAACCCATATCTGGAGTATGTTAGAAATTTCAGTTAAAAATAGTCACTGCCCCTTCTGTGATGGAACACTCCTCACAGTTGTACTACTCCTCATTTTGGGGCCCTAGTACTTGCAAAAATTAACCGGCTTTATTCATAGAACCATCCAAACAGGAACAAAGCATGCTGTCAACAACATGGTACTCTTCTGACAAAAACACATCATGCATATCTCCCTGTAAGAGAATGTAAGGATAGCTATACAGCTCCCAACCCGCGAAAGCAGATTCAGAAAATAGACCTCCACCCTTCATCATTTCAAGAAATTAAAAGTGAAAGGCTGGGGTTGAGCCGCAGCTGTTTGTCTGTTCGACACGGGCTTGGGCCCAGCGGGGGAGACGGAGCCCCAGAACTATTGAAGCCTGGAAGTCCCCTCCCCTTCCCCTTCCCCCCCTTTGCCGCTCTGTGGCATCCCCCTCCCTTTCCTATTCTGATAATCTGGCCATGACTAGCAGAAGCACAGCCAGGCCCAATGGGCAACCTCAAGCCGGCAAAATATGCCAGTTCAAATTGGTCTTGCTGGGGGAATCTGCAGTGGGAAAATCTAGCCTGGTATTACGTTTTGTCAAAGGGCAGTTCCATGAATACCAGGAGAGCACCATCGGAGCAGCTTTCCTCACCCAATCCGTTTGTCTAGATGACACAACAGTCAAGTTTGAGATCTGGGACACAGCTGGACAGGAGCGATACCATAGCTTGGCTCCCATGTACTACAGGGGTGCCCAAGCAGCAATTGTGGTTTATGACATTACTAATCAGGAAACCTTTGCCAGAGCAAAGACATGGGTGAAGGAACTACAGCGACAGGCCAGTCCTAGCATCGTTATTGCCCTGGCGGGGAACAAAGCTGATCTGGCCAACAAGCGCATGGTGGAATACGAAGAGGCCCAGGTGTATGCAGATGACAACAGCTTATTGTTTATGGAGACTTCGGCCAAGACAGCTAGAAACGTGAATGATCTTTTCCTGGCAATAGCTAAGAAGTTGCCAAAGAGTGAACCCCAGAATCTGGGGGGTGCAGCAGGCCGAAGCCGGGGTGTGGATCTCCATGAGCAGTCCCAGCAGAACAAGAGCCAGTGTTGTAGCAACTGAGGGAGTGGCTAGCAGCAAACAAGTATGGAGCTAGCACGAGAGCTAAGAAATAACCTCCATCCCTACCCCTCAGCACACAGCCCCTATGGTAACAGCACAGAGCCCTGGCTCCCAAGGGCTGCCTCTTGACAGCTCCATCATGGCACTTTTTAATGCTTCAGCAACCAACACCAGGCAGCTGTTGCCACTGGCCTCCTACCCCTACTCTGGGGCTTGGGGGTCAGATACCCCCAGGACTTACCTTCCAAAAGAAACTTTCTTCACTTTGTATTATAGGTGCAAGACAGTGACCTACTTATCTTTCCTCCTCCTTTCCATGGTTCCCCATTCTTTCAGAAAACACTTTTTTCCTGCCCCTCCCTTCTGCTTTTGGTCAATCTCTGTTCTTGATCCCCTTTTCTTCTTCCTGCCAGGACAGAAAAGATGGTAAACCCAGGAACTGAGGAATGAGGTTTCCAGATCAGTTACATAAAAGGGCCCTGGGGGAGGGAGATAAGGCTCTTAGCAGGAGAGAGTAAGGAAACACATTTTGTTTTTATTTGGTTGGAGTTTCTCATATTTGAAAATTTTGCAATATCCATGAGTTGGTCTCGTGAAGGGTGTTTCTAGATAGAGATGAAAATGGGAAGGCAAGTTCTCTGACACCAAGTTGGAGTCCTTTTGAGTTAGCTGACTGGGCAAAGGTGAGGGTGGGGGGCAGGTGCAGTGTCAGCTGTCGCTCTGTAACTCATCCAAGGCCTGGTTTCCCCTCACCCAAGCTCTTAGGTAGCTTCTTCCCCATGGTGGGGATTGGACCCCAGAGTCCTCCAAAGAAACTTCACTGGTTGCCTGCCATTTGGGGTCTGCTGTGATCTAATTGGAGGAGGGACCAGTTTCTGATACCCATCCTCTGATTTATACATATGCATTGTTTTTGTCTGGCCTTTAGATGGCTTCAGCCCCAGTCACCATATCCCTCTGCAGTTTGCACTTTAATTGATAGTTCAGTTTGGATACTTGTTTTATGAGGGTTTCATTGATTTACTCATCCTCCTACATTCTTTTTAATTAAATGGAACCTGAGATAAATATGAGGTTTGGGGAGGGCTGTAGGGAACAATTACCAGTGGCAGCTACTCAAGCCCAGTCTCCACTGCTAGCTTCCTCCAACTATATTCTCCTATATTCTAGCCAACCTAGCTCTTGAGTAGAAGTTGCCTTTCCTGGGGAATTAACAGAATAACTGGGGAGTGGTCTCAGGATAGCATAGGCCAAGGTAAGGAGTAAAAAGGGGCCAGGCAAGAGGGATGAGTTTTCTCTTCTTTTCCAGGGTTCATATTCAATTTGATATCCATTACCGTGTCTTTTCTACTTCCCTGTAAATAAATGTGATCTTATTTCCCCTATACAGCCTGTTCTGTACTCCACTTGCCATTACGCCTTATTTCCTTCTCATTTGTTAATCTTTGGTTTAGTTCCCATTTCTATGCCTCCAAACCCCCACTGTTTAATCCATGTACCACTAGAGGCTAGTACCACAGAGGCCAAGTTGTGGCCCCGTATATCATGCTGTCTGTTCCTGTGGACAGGGAATAACTTGCACTGAAGGTACCTCACAACTGTCTGATATTGTTAGAGGGCTTTGGTCCTTTTTAGATCTCTAGCCTCTCTTCATATCTCTCATCAGGGGTTTTTAGGATGTCTGTGGAAAGCCATCAAGACAAGAGAAAACTCTAGGCTCTTTCTTGTTCTAGCCCAGAGTTTTGGGAACATTTATGGAAAAAAGATAGGAAAGGCCACAGACCTAAGATTAGAACCTTTCTGCCTGTCCTTTTACCTTTTTTTTTTTTTTACATGGGTAGACTCCCAGAATTGAACCCAGCACGGCAGGTGAGAATTCTGCCACTGAGCCATCATTGCACTATCCTGCCATTTCTTTTGACTTGAAGACTGCTTTTTGTTACAGAGCAGCTGAAAAACCCAGTTTAGGTCCTTCCACTTAGGCCTCAATTCCTTTACTTTTCCAGGGGCAGCCTTAGTTCCCGTGGCCTTGAAACACACACATACACATACTTTTCCCTTCCCAGAACCCACTATCCCCACACTCTCCAAAGCACCTAGTACATCCTTTTTTACAAGTGGAAGAACTCGAATGGCTCTTTTAAGTCTCTTAGAAATGAAGTTGAAATTCTGTCTCTGTGCAGTTTTTCCCATGGGACAGGAACAAAGATGTTTCATTGCCTTGGGACTGGGAAACCTTTTTCCTGGGCTTCTCTTCTCTCCTCCCTACCACCTCACTTCCTCCTTAGGAACAGGATTGGCCTTAGCTTCTGGCCTAACTGCTGCCTTCCCTCTACTTTCTGCCGGCTCTTCAGCTTTCCTTTGAGCTCTCTTGGGCTTTGGGGATCTTAGTTTTTTATTTCCCAGCTCTTCATTTTTTCCTTCTGGTCAGTTTTTTTTTAGGGGGGGAGGGTGTCATATATATATATATTTTTTGCTCCTAAGAAAGCATTTGCCTTTTCTTCCCCCTTTCTCCCTCTCCCAACATAACAATCGTGGTAATAGAATGCGACTGCTGATTTACCGATGTATTCAATGTAAGTGAAAAAGGAAAAAAAGAAAAAAAAAAAGTGAAAGCCTGGAATTTTAGGTCAAACCCCCCACCATAACTTCCAGGATGCCTCTTGCAAAACAAAACCTGCCCCAGCTCATGCAGCAGTCCCCTGATTGTCCTTGCATCTGCCCTCTGGCGGCTACCATCTTGCAATAGCTATACTTATCCAACTTCATCCCTCTGATAATTACTGTCCCAGCAAGTACGATCTTGTGATAACTCCCAATTTAGCATGCTAATTTCTCTCTCCCAAGCTAGACATTGAAAATCCATGTCCCTTTCCCTACCCCTGCGAACCAGTCTATATAATCTGTACCCCTTCCCCTGCTCTGGGCTATCAGCTATCTTAAGCAACATACTGCGTGTGCATACCCTCACCATAAAGCCCCTTTAACTAAGTTTTGGTCTCTTATCCTCCTTCCTAGTCAAGAAACCTATCGTTTTTGTACTGTAACCTGGGACCAGAAGGGAGACAAAATGTTCATAGGAGGGGTCAAAAGCCAGTTGCCTGGCTTCAACAATAACAGCAGCAAATTATGTCAGGGTAAGGACAAATGCTCTTCTTCCCTGGCACTTTTTTTTCTAGGGGAGGGTACCTCTGCCAAGTCCAGGACTCTAAATTTCACTGGTCTTAAAACTCTCAGGGGGTTATGCCTTCTTGATTGTTTCTAAGTTCCATCAGGAGGGCTTAAAACTCCCAGAGGGGACACCCTCTGGATAGCTTACAAGTCATCTAAGAGTGCAGTTTCTCCTTACCCTATTCACTACCATGGGAAGCTAACAGGCCTGACCCCCCTGTGAGACACCTTTAGATTGCTTACTTCAAAATCTTAAAGTCCTTGGACTTGCTGCCATTTAAAACTCAGAAAACTAATTTTCTATCTCAATATTGCCTGGCCAAAATACAGTTAAGGGCAAGTTTGGCCAGAAAATGGGACGCTTAATCCACAGATTCTTCTAGACCTTAACAATTATTGTCAGTATATCGGAAAGTGGAATTAATTCTCATATATTCAAGCCCTCTTCAGCTTGCACAAATGCTCCTCTGCCAAAACTCTTCCACTTATTAAATCCTTCTTCTAAATTCCCCTCTCCCGGAATAACCTAGTTTTGAACCCAGCACTCCTTCTTCTTCACCTAACTCTTCCTTGGAACCCACCAAGCACCTTTTCCATAACTCCCTTCCCCCTCTTATGCAGACCTGAGAGTTTTAAGCCCAAGCTGCAGCTGCTGTGGCACAGCAAGAAATAACACTCCACATCTCCAGATTTCACCACAGAATCTCAGCCCTCTACTAACTCTTCTCTTCCTCCTCTTCCACTGTACACATCCCTCCCAGTCAAGCAGAAACTGCCCCCAAATCACAGACAATAAAGAACCCTCTCTTATCTTCTAACTCCGACTTTGAATGTTATCCTTCCTTTTCCTATCCACGAAGAACTTGGTCCACCAAGCCACTTGTCACCCCCTTGTGATAAGTATCCAGGCCAGAAAGACCATCAGTGTCCATGTTCCCTTTTTCCTCTCTGACCTCTCTCAAATTGAACAGCACCTAGGCTCATACTTGACTGACCCCAACTGATTTATTAAACAATTTCAATACCTTATGATATCCTATGACCTGTCCTGGGAGATCACTATGTTTCTCTCTCTACGTGCCTCAATCCTGATGAGAAGGAATGAGTATGGCTTGCAGATCAAACTCATGCAGATACCTTAAAATGATGAGACCCTGCTAACAGCCCAGTGGGAGCCACTGTAGTGTCCTGAGAGGAACCCAATTGGAATTATCAAGCTGGAAAATGTTGAAGACAGTCGCACAACCTTACAACTTGCCCCATTTCAGGACTGCAGGCAATTGCACACGAAACAATTAATTATGAAGAATTAAAATAAAAATTTCAAACACTTAATGAAAATCTAGCACCCTTTCTAACTAGACTCAGAGAAACCCTCCAATGCTATACTAATCTTAACCCTACATTTCCCTGAAGGCACCTTACTCCTCCATATCATCTTATTTCATGATCAGCACCTGTCATTCATCAGAAACTCCAAAGGTCAGAGAAAAGACCCCGAACTGCCCCAAGTGCACTGATGAATAGAACTTTTAAAGTCTTGAACAGCAGAGACTTAGAAAAGTCCAGCAAGAAAAACTTGAGGAGGAGGCCAAAGCTAAATTGTGCCCCCAGCTTACCAACTCCTTGCTTCTACACTAAGAAAAACCCAGGCTCCCCTAAACAGAGAGAAAATAGCACACTGGTTTTAGATGCAGGTATCCAGGCATGGGACCGTCCAAATTCCCAGCACATTTCCCCTTCTGTAAGCAGAAGGACATTGAAAATCTGACTGCCCTAAGGTGGCTCAAGGCCCAGAGACTTTGGCTACCCACTCAAGCAGGACCCCCAGGTCTGACCTCCCAGACTTCTTGGGACCAGCAGCAGAAGACTGAAGGTGCTAGGATCCACTCAAGTCCCTACAACAATCACTCATGTGGAACATTGGGAGACTAGATTAATAGCAATAAGTTAATTTCATTCCTCATGAATAAAAAGGCCACTTACTCTGCTATCCCCAAATGTGAATGGACAACTAACAAATCTTCAGCCTCAATAATTGGAGTTGATGGTATAATTTCACAGCTTTTAGCCACTCAACTCCTATCCTCTTCACTTGACACCCATTCATTTACTCACTTATTCCTTATCCTCTCATACTGCCCCACACCAATATTATGACGGGAAATCCTAGCTGAGCTAAAAGTACAAATATTCATTCCTTCTCTCACAAACTGTATCGGACATCTGCCTTGTACTTTCAGACAATACAACTTCAATGCAATCTACTACCTCCCTTCTCTCCCTTTCTATGCCTCCCTTGTCAATCCTGAAGTATGGAACATAGAAACTCCCATTGTTGCAGCCCACCATGAACCAATTACCATTTGCTTTAAGAACCCCACCACCTTTCTTGCCCCCAATATCTGATACCCCCTGAAACCCTCTGAGGATTTGAGTCCATTATTAAATGCCTCTTGTGAGGAGGACTTTTAAGGCCAACAAATACTCTTCAACCTCCCCCTCCCCATTTTACCAACTAAAAAGCCAAATGGAACATAAACAGCTAGTTCAAGAGGTATGTATCATTAATCAAGCTGTCATTACTCTTCACCCTATTGTCTCAACTTCCTATATTAATTCTCTCTAACACTGCACATTATTCAGTTCTAGACCAAAAGAATGCCTTCTCCATTCCCTTATATCCTGATTCTCAAAATCTGCTTGCATTTACATGGACTAATCCCAACACAGATGTTTCTCAGCAATTAACCTGGACAGTCCTCCCACAGGGATTCAGGAACAGTGCTCATTTGTTTTGGAAAACTGTAGACTGAGGCTGTAGAAAAGTTCATCTCTTTCCTACTTAAGATTTTCCCTTACTACCTCCAAAACTGCAATGAAATCCATCAACTGAGACCTAATCAACTCTATGCTGACCCCAAAACTAACAACACCTCCTTTCTTTACCTGGGCTAGGCAGGTCCATTAGAAACTGGGCTCCAAACTTTGGACTCCTGGCCAAACCTCTATATGAAGAAATAAAGCACCCTTACAAAAATGTCTACTACATAACAAACCAGCTAGCATTTCCTTTAAAACTCAGCCTCACCAATGCCCCAGCCCTTGCTCTTCCTAGCCTGAAAAAAAAAAAAAACCCACTTCACCCTTTACAGTAACAAGAGGCAAGGAATTGTGGGTACAAGGGTAGTTCAGTGGTAGGATTCTCACCTGCCATGAAGAAGAACTGGCCCATGCACTTCCCAAAACAAACAAACAAACCAAAACCAAAACAAACAAGCAAACAAACAAAAAAAAGACTTCAACCAAATGGTGCTGTAATAATGGAACAGTCACATGGAAAAATAATGAAATGTGACCTCACAATACAGTATATATTAAAAAAAGGCAAGAAGTCACCCTAGGTCTCCTATGATAAAAGTCTGACCCAGGTGTAAGAGTTATAGCATACCTATCTAAACAATTAGACCCCACAGCTAAAGGATGGCAAATGTGCCTTGAAGCTCTAGCCATGGCAAATTTTCTTACTCGTGGGGCTCAAAAATTAACTTACTCCCACCCCATCACAATATACTCCTCCCATGCCCACACCCATCTCATTTCTAACCACACAGAAAAGTCCTTACACCTCTCCCAACTTCAACAAACATTCCTCACTCTACTGCAAGCTCCTCACATTACTGTCTCCCATTGTTCTACCACCAACCCTCCAACTGTCCTTCCATTTCCTATCACTACACGTAATGTCCATTCCTGTCCTGGAATCCTCTATAACCTGCTATCCCCTTTCCCACTTATCTGGAAACATGCCTATCTGACCTTCATGATAACCTGGTGTGATGGTCAGGTTCATGTGTCAACGTGGTCAGGTGGTGGTGCCCAGTTGTCTGGGCAGGCAAGTGCTGGCCTGTCTGTTGCTATGAGGACATTTCATGGGCTTGAATCATGACCATATTGGCTACATTCACAGCTGATTGCATTTGCAATCATCTAATGGGAGTCTTCTGAAATTAGTGATGCTTAATCTAATCACTGGGAGGTTTTTAAGGAGGATTCAGAAGAGACAGTTACTCTTCCTGCTTCAGCCAGCCAGCCTCTACTGAGAGTTCATTGAGGACCTTCATTGGAGCTGCCAGCTCATGACCTGCCCTACAAAGTTCTTGGACTCTTACATTCCCGTGGTTGTGTGGAGACACTTCTATAAATTTTATATTCATAGATATCTCCTGCTGATTCTGTTTCTCTGGAGAACTCTTGCTAATACAACTTGGTGCTGGGAGTGGTTCTTAAGAAAAAGTATCTTAAAACGGTGTCTACAATTAGTTTTCTACTCTGATTAGACTCAAGGACACTAATAACTCTGTTTCCTGTAATCAGAATGACACTGCCAATTCATGGGTCAGGAGGCAAAAGAGATAGTCAAAATATCACCATTTGATTCTGCTAATGGTATGTGCATATTAGGCCAGGCTCTGCATGAAAAGGTTTTTGATACCTTTACAGAGTTTTGTGAAATTAACAGTTATAGAGGTATAGATGTGTAGGATGGTTGTTAGATAAGCTGGGTACATTGATGAGGGAAAGGGATGAGTGGAAAATCTTCAAATGAGAAGCTTACATGCCACATGGCAAATGTAAAAGTTTCTATGAGTCCCCTGAAGGAAAATCTTATTTTCTGCAGCTGCAAAATTAAAATCAGTCTCAGAGTCTCATCGTTAGAGTGGAAACTTTACAACATAAACGAAATCTCAACTTTGCCTGTCAGCCATTAAAGTGAGGGCATTGCTTGGAAAGGAATCAGACTCTGAAGAATGGGATGATGACATATGGATTGATAATGAAGGTTGTGGAGAATTGTGCCACGTCTTCTCTAGTTAACCCTGTAATAGTATGTGCCCTGAGGAGTCAGCCATCCAATCTCCACCTGAAGGGATTAAACCTTCAGCAAATTAAAGCATACAATTATCCCCCACTGGGTAACAGCCCTTGCTTCTCTGCCTAGAGCAATTAATCCTGTTTACCAGATGAAACTGCAAATTAATGCCTTGAAGTAATTGACTTGGAAAATACTTCTAATTATTTTCATGACCCACCCCCACCACTCCTCTTTTCTTCCTGACCTACAACTAGACTAAAGTCTCCAAAGGCCCCAAAAGGTGAGGTTCAAAGTGAGGTATATTATACTCCAAAAGAACTGCATGAATTTTCCAAATTACATAGACAGATTTAAGGGAAATATGTGTGAGAATAGCTTTTAAGGATGTGAGATAATAGTGGAAGGAATATGAAGCTGCATCAGGCTGAATTTATTGATATGGGCCCACTAAGCAGAGATTCTGCATTCAGTGTTATAGCTTGAGGGATTAGAAAAGGCATTAACAGTTTGTTTTGATGATTGGTTGAAATGTGGATCAAAAGGTGACCAACAATACCTGAGTTTGAGATGACAGAACTGCCATGGCTTAATGTAGATAAAGGGATCCAACAGCATAGAGAGATTGGAATGTTAAAGTGGATTTATCATGGAAAGTCTGCTCATACACCCTACAAATTTCCAGAGGATGCACCTTTTATCAGCACTATGAGAAAGAAACTTGTGCCACTAGCGCTATCATCCATGAAGAGCCCTGTAGTTGCCCTCCTCTGTAGGTCAGATATTACTGTGAGAACAGTTGTCACTGAGCAGGCATCCTTAAACACAGTGGGGATGATTGGATTCCAAGTTGGCAGAAGCCAGGTGATCTTAATCACCAAAGACAAGGTGGGCATGACTATTGTAATAGACAGCAGACTCAACATAAGAGTCAAAATAATCTCTCTTGCAGAGACTTGTGTCATTGGCTAGTAGATCATAGGGTACCTTGAAATACAATAGATGGGCACTATATTAAATTCTTGTTTGAGCTGTATAAGCAGAAGAATTCTAGGTCATGTGAACAGAAGTATGACTTGAATTACAAAAACAGAGAGTCATGTCCCCTTAGTCAATTTCCAGACTTGAGACAGTTTACAGACCCAGAGCCCCTTGAATGAGGGGGAGACCAGGCCCCTTTGTGGGAGAACACTGTTACACTGCCACAAATTTATACTGTTAATCTTCCTCCAAGCCTTTCCCAAGGAGACTATGGCCTTTCACCAGTGACTGTGCATTGTGGAAAAGGAAATGATCAGATATTTTGAGGATTATTAGACACTAGTTTAGAAGTAATGTTACTTCCAGGGCACCCAAAACATCACTGTGATCCACCAGGCAGAGTGAGGGCTTATGAAGTCCAGGTGATTGATAGGGTTTTAGCTCAGTCCGTCTCACAGTGAGCCCAGTGGGTCCCCAGACCAATTCTGTAGTTATCTCCCCCACTCCATAATGCATAATTGAAATAGACATACTGAGCAACTGGCAGAATCCCCACTTTGGCTCTCACTCATGCAGTGAGGTCTGTTATGGTGAGAAAGGCCAAGTGAAAACAGCGAGAACTGCCTCTGCCTAGCAAAATAGTAAATCAGAAGCAATACCGGATTCTTGGAAGGGTTGCAGAGATTACTGTCACTCTTAAGGACTTGAAGGATGCAGGAGTGGTGATTTCCACCATATCCTCATTCAACTCTCCTAATTTGGCCTATACAGAAATCAAATGGGTCTTGGAGGATGACAGTGAATCGTGATAAACTCAACTAGGTAGGTGACTCCAATTGCAGCTGCTGTTCCAGATGTGGTATCGTTGCTTGAGCATACCAAAACATCCCCTGGTACCTGGTATGTAGCTACTAATCTGGCAAAGGCTGTTTTTCACAATAGCTGTTAGTAAGAACCACCAGAAACTGTTAGCTTTCATCTGGCAAGGTCAACAATATGCTTTTGTTGTCCTACCTCAGGAATATATAAACTCTCCAGCCTTGTGTCATAACATTGTCTGCAGGGAACTTGATCATTCCTCCCTCCCACAAGACATCACACTGATCCATTATAATGATGATATCATGTTGATTGGATCTTGTGAGCAAGAAGTAGCAACTACTCTAGATATTTGTGTGTCTGAAGATGGGAGATCAAAGACAAAAAAACAGACCTTCCACCTCACTGAAATTTCTATGGGGCATGTCAAGGTATCCCTTGTAAGGGGAAGGATAAGTTGCTGTACCTGGTCCCTGCTATGACCAAAAAACAGGCACAATGCCTAGTTTGTCTCTTTGGATTTTGACAACATATTCCTCATTTGGGTGTATTACTCTAGCCCATTTATTGAGTGACCAGAAAAATGTCTTATTTTGAGTGGGGACCTGAACAAGATGTGGCCCTGTGACAGGCCCAGTCTGCTGTACAAGCTGCTCTGCCACTTGGCCCTATGATCCAGAAGATTCAATTGTACTGCAATTGTCAGTGGCATATAGAGATGCTCCCTGGAGCCTTTGGCAGGCCTCTATAGAAGAATTGCAATGCAGACCTTTAGGATTTTGGAGCAAAACCTTACCATCTGCTGCAATAACTACTCTGTTTTTGAGAAACAGTTTTTGTTCTACTACAAGGCCTTAGTAGAGGAATGAATGCTTAACCATGGGCCACCAAGTTACCATGAGAATGAGTTGCCTATGAAGAGTTGGGTGTTGTCTGACCCACCACCATAAAGTTGGGTGTGTGCAACAGCATCCCATCATATAATGCAAATGGTATATATGAGATGGGGCTAGGGCATGTCTGGAAGGAATAAGTAAGTTACATGAGGAAGTGGCCCATATGCCCATGATCTGCACACCTACCACATTACCTTCTCTTTCCTAGACAAATCTATGGCTTCTTGGGGAGCTCCTTATAGGGAGCTGACCAAGGGTGAGAAAATTTGGGTCTGGTTTACAGATCGCTGTGCACAATAAGCAGGTGACACCCAAAAGTGGACAGCTGTAGCATTGCAACCCCTTTCTGGGGTGTCCCTGAAGGACAGTGGGGAGAGGAAATCCTCCCGGTGTACCTGGTTATTCATTTTGCTTGGAAGGAGAATTGGTCAGAGGTGCATTTGTATACTGAATTATGGGCTGCTGCTAATGGTTTGGCTGGATGATCAGGGACTTGGATAGAGTATGATTGGGAGATTGGTGATAAAGAGGTCTCCGGAAGAGGTATGTGAATAGTACGTTCTGAGTGGGTTGAAAATATGAAGATATATGTATCTTATGTGAATTTGCACCAGAGGTGACTTCAGTAGAGGGAGGTTTTAATAATCAAGTGGATAACATGAACTGTTCTGTGGACAAGAGTCAGCCTCTTTCCTCAGCAACTCCGGTCATTGTCCAGTGACCTCAGGAACAAAGTGGTTACCATGATAGGGGTGGGGGCTATGCATGGTCTCAGCAACATGGACTTCCACTCGCCAACACTGACCTGGCTTCATCCCCTGCTGAGTGCACAAATCTGCCAGCAGCAGAGAACCACATTCAGCCCCAACTGCGGCACCATTCCCCAAGGTGATCAGCTGGCTACATGATGGCAAGTTGATTAACATTGGATAACTTTCCTCATGGAAGGAATAGTGATTTGTTCTAACTGGAATGGACACACACACTCTGGATATGGGTTTTCTTTCTCTGCATGCAATGATTCTGACCAAACTATCAGCCATGGACTTACAGAATGCCTTATCTATCATCATAATATTCCACACAGAATTGCTTCTTATCAAGGAACGCATTTTTCAGCAAATGAAGTGCAGGAATAGTCACATCCCTATTTAGTTCTCTGGTCTTACCATGTATACCGTGTCATTCACATATTTTAGTTCCAGAAGGGGAAGTGCTTTCACCAGGAAAGACAACAATAATTCCATTGAATTTGAATCTAAGACTGCAACCTTGTCACTTTGCCCCTGTATTGACAAGACAAGAAGGGGATTAATTCACTGGCTGAGGCGATTGATCTTGACTATCAGGGGGAATAGGACTGCAGCTAAAAAATGGAGGTAAAGAAGTGTTTTCCTGGGATGGAGGCGGGAGATCCCCTAGTGCATCACTCAGTACTACCATGTCCTGTGATTAAAATCGATGAAAAACTGCTACAACCCAATCGAGGCAGGACTATCAGTGCCTCTGAAACTTCAGAAATGAAGGTTTGGGTCACCCCAACTGGCAAAGAAACTTGGCCATATGAGGTGCCTGCTGAGGGTAAAAGGAATATGGAATGGATAATGGAAGAAGGTAGAGGCAAATAAGAACTATGACCACCCAATCAGCTATGAAAATGAGGACTGTAATGGTATGAATATTTCTTCCTTGCTTTGTAATTAGTATCTATATATTTATGCAAAAGTCAAATTTATCTTTGTATTCCTCTTTATTTTATCTCCTTTATCATAATGATTTAGCTGGTTTGTTCATGTTATAGTATTTGAGTTGTAAGTTATCAGGTTTAACAGTGAATGTTACCTAAGGACTTGCACCCTATGCTGGAGAGATTTAATGCATCTCTGGTTGTATGTAGGACTGTTGAGTATATTAGGTGAGGAAAAAAATGTGTCCATCATTGTTTCATTTTAGAGATTAAATATGGTTTCAGGTGATGTGTATAGCTTCCAAGTTGACAAGGGGTGGACTGTCATGGTCAGCATGTGCCAACTTGGCCAGGTGGTGGTGCCTGGTTTTTTGGTTCAGCAAGCATTGGCCTGTCTTTTGCTATGAGGGCATAATGAACTCAAGTCATGACATGAATGCCTGCATCCAGAGCTGATTGCAAATGCAAAATCCCTAAGGGGAGTGCCTTCTGAAATTAGCGATGCTTGATCTAATCACTGGAAGGCTTTGAAGGAGGATTCAGAAGAGACAAATCATTCTTCCTGCTTTAGCCAGCTAGCCTCTCCTGAATGTTCATTGAGGACCTTCATTAGAGCTGCCAGCTCCTGGTCTACCCTACAGTTTTTTTGCCTCTTACATCCACACGGTGGCATGAGACAGTTTAATTCATTTTATATTTACAGATTTTCCTGATGATTCTGTTTCTCCAGGGAATCCTAGCTAATACACCTAGTCTATTTATGGTAGATCCTTCATAAGTGCAGGGGAAAAGAAAGCAGGATATGCCATTGTTTCACATACACAAACATTAGAAGCAAAACCCCTTTCCCTGGAAACAGGCTGAATTAATAGCAGTAATAAAGCCCCAGCACTACTTCAAAACAAACGAATCAATATATACACGGACTCTCATTGTGCTAAATATATCCTGCACTCACATGCAACCACTTGGGCAGAAAGAGGCTTCTTCACCATTAAAGGGTCCCCCATTACCAATGGTAATCTAATCTCTAAACTCTTACAAACAACATGGAAGTAACCCAATTAGCAGTCACTTATGTAAAATACATCAGGGGTCCTCCTCTGATACTGCCTAAGGAAATGAAAAGACTGATAATAATAGCAAAAAGGGCTGCAATCATGGAAATACCAGAAAATCAACTCCTAGCCATCCTCATTATCATCCTC
This sequence comes from Tamandua tetradactyla, assembly GCF_023851605.1. Taxonomy (NCBI): domain Eukaryota; kingdom Metazoa; phylum Chordata; class Mammalia; order Pilosa; family Myrmecophagidae; genus Tamandua; species Tamandua tetradactyla. Next base: position 12,076,949 of record NC_135354.1, read on the forward strand.
AGTAAATACCTAAGGAAATACAACCTCTGGAGAAAAACAGGTGTAAATTGGGTAGGAACATAGCTAATATCAGAAAGAAGGTTAATTTTCCCCACCTCACCATACACGCTAATTCTCCAATAGTTTCACAATGTCTTACATATAAAATTCAAACCACTCTTAAAATTCCCCACACCCCTAATTATATGCCCTAGCTTAACATCTGCCCTTCACAACAATACCCAACGGTGTCATATCAGTAGCCAAACCTCTCTCCAAGGAGGAATCAAAGCTTTACCCTCTTTCCCCGTACTAAACTAGGGGACAAATAGCCAGTCAAGATTGGCAAATAAATTTGACCCACATGTCCTCAATTTATCATCAAAAATATTTACTTATCTAATAGATACCTTTTAATCTGGATAGAAGCCTTCTAAGCAATGTTGAGAAAGCAATAAAAGTAAACAAAGTCCTCATTGCTCATATCATTGCACCCTTTAGACTACCTTTCACCTACATTCAGAAAATGGCCAGGCCTTCATTTCACAGTTAATCCAGAAGGTTGCCAAGCCCTTATGTAGCCAATGGCATCTACACATGCCCTATCATCTTCAGTCATTAGGAAATGTAGAAGAAAACCTGAAAGTCCTAAAAGATTACATAGAAAGAATAAAGATGGTACAAAAATATACTTCATGTGATTTATTGCCAGGGTCCTTTCTATCCTGGTTCTCCTCTCCTCTGAAAGTAATTTAATTCCATTTCTAACACACCATCTCATTATTATAGTGCCCCTCATTTTGGGGCCATGTCTCTTACAACTCTTAACCAGCTTTCTACACAGAACCATCCAAATATTAATGAAATGGGCTGTCAGTGACAAGCTACTCCTCTGGCAAAAAGACTACTACCAGGCACTTCCCTGTAATGGAATTTGAGAACAGCTCTACACTCCACCAGCAACTGGGAGCAGATTCAGAAAACAGAACTTCACCTTTCAGCATCCCAAGAAATTGAAAGGAAGATGCAGGAAATGTTAGTCCAAACCCTGACCCATAACTTCCAGGAGGCCCCTTGAAAAGCCAAATCTGCCCCAGCTCACATGGCAGTCCCATGATTGTCTGGCCATGACAATCTTGCAATAGCTCCCCTTATCTAACCACCTCCATCTGATAGTTACAATCCTGGTGGCTACAGGCTTGCAATGACTCCCCACCTAGCCTGCCAATTTCCCACCCCATCCTAGACAACAAAAATCCACCTCCCTTTCCCTACCCCCACCAACCATCCTATGTAAGCTGTGTCATTTGCTCTGCTCAGGGCTGTTACCCTCTTAAGCATCAACCTGCTTGGCAGAGGCTCACAATAAAGTTTCTCTAAGCTTTGGGCTCCTATCCTCCTTCCTGACCAAGAAACATATGAGAACATGCACCACAAAATCTTTGACTGTGTTCCCTTGTAAAATGTTGGAAACAGAATGACACAAATGATTCATTGACTTCTATGCGCTATATTGATTCAATAACGTGTACATTCCAACTTTAATCTCAAAAGGTGAGAAGCTGGTTCCTTGTATACTTTTAAAAAGTGAATGATATACATGATTCATTGAGTTCTATTCACTGTATGGACTATTACAAATGCAATCACTTATATTGTTGACAAATGGTACCTTAGTTGGTTTCTGAAACTAGATGATATACATGATTTGTTTATTTTATTGCATTTTTCATTAATTTGAAGTGCCGTTACATCCTAAATTTCAACCAGGAGCTAAAAAAAAAATCTAGCAAATATTTATAAGTTGAGTTATAAAATGGCACAGTGTATTCGGTGCATATTTTGACCCAGGAATATAGTAACAACCCAGCTTCTCCCAGTTAACTGTGAAACTGGTGTCCATGCATGATGCCTATGCATACATAACGTTAGTGAAATGCATCATTAATTTACTTCTAGGACTTACCTTGACTCAACAATATTGTTACAGATGAACTTTAGCCAGGGAAGCTTTAATGTGTTATCTTGCATATTTTTGGAATATAGAGTAATAATATACACGATTCCTTGGCTTCTGTGTTCTTATCTTGACTCAGTCATATACTGTAGTTCAAACTTAACTTAGAAAGCTGTAAAATTAGTGTCTTTAATAATTTCAGAAACTAAGTGGCATGCATGATTTATTAATCTCTAGACACTTATCTTGACTCAGTAATGCAGCTGCAAATGAAATTGCAACTAGCAAACTTTGAAGATGTTATCCTGCAAAATTTTGAAATACTGAGCCATGTACATAATGGATTGACATATTTCACAATTTGGCCTAGTAATACAGTTACATTCCAATATTAACCAAGAAATGTCCCAAAATGGAATCTTGCACACTGCCAGAAACTGAGCAATATACATGATTCATTGACTTCTAGCACTGATAATGATCCAATAAGACAGTTACAACATGAATTACACCCAAGAAGCTTCAAAAGTGTTATTCTGCATACTTTTAGAATCTGTGTGATATACCTTATTCATTGACATCTATGGACTTAATCTGACTCAGTAATACACTTCCAACAGATCTTTCCACTAAAAACTATAAACCATATATCTCGCATAGTTTTGGAAATTGAGTGATATAGATAATTCATTCACCTACATATAACTATCTTGAGCAATTCAGTCACAACAAAATTATCACCTAGGAAACTGCCAAACTGTACCTTTTTTAAATTTCAGAATCTGTGGGACATAGATGACACATTCATAATTATTCATTTAGAAACTGGAGCTTGGCATAATTTCACATAGTGATTTATTGACTTTTTATGTACTTATCTTGACTCAGATATACATTTACAACACAAACTGGAAAATTGCATACATTTAGAACCTGTGTAGCATCTGTTTCATTCACTTCTGGGTTATTTTAATGAGAAATAGTAATATAGCACAACTTTTTTCTAAAAACTTCTCAAAATTTATTTCTTTCATAGCCTGAAAATCACTTAATTTAAATAAGTAATACAGTTGCAATAGAACTTTCACCTAGAGTTCTGTGTAAGTTTAGTTTCGTCAGTAAACCCAGTGTTAGGCATAATTCATTCACTGATATGCTTTCATCTTTACTTGTAATACAGCTACAACAGAAATTTCACCTAGAACACTTCTTAGGTGGTATCTTCCATTACTTTGGAAACTGCTGATATACATGTTTCATTACTTCCATGCACTTTTCTTGACTCAGTGTGCTGTGAAACAAACGTTTGAATATTTTTGAATACTGAGTGATAAATATGATTCATCTCCTCTATGCACTTACCGAGTCAGTGATACTGGGAAAATAGTAGCTTTATAGACAAATCTGTGAAAACATTTCAAAATTAAGTGATATGCATACATATTTAATTAACCTCTAGGCACTGATCTAGATTTAGTCGTAATCTTAAACCCATCATTAGCCAAGAAACAGTGACACCAATATCTTGAATATTTCAGAAACAGTGATACATATGATTCATTTACTTCATTGAAATGACCATGTTCAGTAATACAGTTACAACAGAACTTTCGTTTAAGAGACTTTGAAAGTGGTATCTTGCAAACTTTGGAAACTTGGTGATGTGCATATTCATTTAAGTTGTGCACATATCTTTACTCACTAATACTGTTGCATACCAAATTTCATGTAGAAGCTGGGTAACTTACCTTGCACATATTTAGAAACTGAGTGGTATAAGTGAATCATCGCTTGTATGCAATTTTTCACACACTGACACAGTTACAACAATACTTTTCACACACCATAGGATCAAATATGTTATCTTGCATGTATTTGGAAACAGTGATATACAAGATTTATTTATATCTATGCATTTATCTTGTCTCACAAAACAGTTTTACCCCTACTTTCACCTGGAACATGCAGAACTATTCTCTTGTTAACTTTAGTTTGAGTTATGTCCTGATTAGAGATTGGTAAATTCCTTAGTTTCAGAAAGTGATGATATACATAATTCATTCACTTTTATGAATTAATGTCGACTCAGTAACACAATTACAACACAAATTCCACATAGAAATTTCAAAAGTGGAATCATGCATACTGTAACTTGGTGATAAACATGTTAATTCACTTCCAGGTACTTGACTCAGCAATAAATGTACAACACAGAATTCACCTCAGAAGTGGCAAAATTGATGTCTTGCATACTTCCAAAAATGGTTTTACACACATCATTCTTTGATGTGTATGTATTTATCTGAAATCATGTTAAAGAGTTATCTCTCAATTTTCGCCTAGAAAGCTGTGAAAAAGCACCCTGCATAATGCTGCACACTTTAGTGAGATGTAAGATGTAAGATGTAAACTTTGCCAGTTTGAAAGTGATGTGTATCCCAGAAAAGCCATGTCCTTTAACTCTGGCTGCATATGGTAGGGTGCAAACTTTTGACTAGTTGTGACATGCCCAACTGTGGGTGTGAACTTTTCATTAGAATGAGATGTGACTCCGCATGTTCAAGCCATGTCTTCATTTTGTATTACTAGAGTCCTTGAAAAGGGGAAACATTTTGGAGAAACTTCAGATGAAGATGCAACCACAGACATTTAGAAATGCAGATGCAAACAAAGGCATCTGGAAACACACATGCAGATGCTTGGAGAAGATTGTTTCAAAACTGGTAAGACACAACAGATATCTGGAGATGGTTGAAGTGCTGACAGAAAAAGCAGATGCCCAGACATGGGCAGAGCTCAGTGGATATCACCATGTGCCTTCTCATGAGTTTCTAAGCAAGCCAGAAACCAAAGTTGTCTCCCAGAGGAACTAAGTGAAACCCAGCAGATGCTAAAAGAGGAAACCACTGGCATCAAAAGCTGGAAGCAATGGAACTGGGAACAAGGACCAGCAGATGCCAACCATATGACTTTGCAGCTAACAGAGGTCTTCTGGAAAATATAAGCCTTTCTTAAATTAAGGTAATTTCTTGTTATTGCCTTAATTTGGGCATTTTCCTGGCCTTAGAATTATGAACTTGCAACTTCTTTATAGGAGGCATTCCATATATGGTATATTGCATTCTGGTGCTTAAACTAATGGAGATTTGGGGATCAGAGAAGTGGGGTTCTGCTGCAGTTTGCAAACACCTAACATGTTTGAACAGCTTTTGAATGAATAAGGGGAAAGTTCTGAAAGAATTGAGAGACTTGATAGAGAAGGCCTAGAATCCTTTAAAGAAACTGCCGGTAGAACTGTGGACTCTTTGGATACTTTGGATGAGGCTTTAGACAGAAATGAATCTGTCAAACTGGAAAGTGGAAAGAAGGCATTCTTTGTGGATGGAAGTCAAAATTTGAAAGTGATGAAATTGGATATTTAGCATTAAAAATTTCTGAAATAAACATGGAAAATGTATTCTAGCTGCTCTTTGCACCTTACAGTAAAATGCTAGAGGAAGGAAAGAAATGTTGACAACTGAGCTCTGGGATACACCAAAAAAACAGAAATTGCTGGTCTAGATAATTCTGGGCATCCAGAATGAGACTCCAGTGAATAGGAGCCCCCATGTGAGGATTTAACTAAACATAGAAGCATCCAGCCATTACAGGACAAGTGAGAACTAGAAACAGAGCTAGCCAGAAAGGATTTGTGGATAATCATGCTGAGTGATGATTATGATTCTTGCATACTACATAGAAAACCAACAAGAGTGCTTTGGGATCTTTATAAATGGAACCATTGTCAGTCTGGACTATGAAGGACAGAAGAACCATGGAAGCTAAAGACTGAAGTCCAAAAACCTAGGCCCGAAGAGTAGTCCTACCTTTGCACTTAGAGAGGGTGAGTATGCCTCCAAAACAGAGGGTAGGCCTTCCACATGGATACTGAGGAAGAATTTTGCCATCCCATACCTTGGAGAGTATGGAGTACATCAACCAGGGATTGGGTAGAGTCTGACTGACACTTCATTGTTCTGGAGGAGTTGAGCATATATATGCTCCAGATATGGCAGAGTACTCGGTGCTGCCCAGAACCTTGGAGAGGGTGGAGCCAAGAGACAGGTACTCCCCTACCAAATAGACCCACTTTTGCAACTCACCCCAACCTTGAGAGGGAGAAAGGCTGCTGCATAGGCCCTTGGAAAGAGTAGGATTGCTGCTTTATGAATCCTCAGACTTTGAAATACAACGGAGTTTGCCCTGCAGGTTTTAAGAACTGTTTGGGTATTGTATTAGTTAGGGTTCTCTAGAGAAACAGAACCAACAGGGAACACTTGCAAATATAAAATTTATGAAAGTGTCTCACGTGACCGTAGGAACGCAGAGTCCAAAATCCACAGGGCAGGCTGCGAAGCCGATGACTCCAATGGATGGCCTGGACGAACTCCACAGGAGAGGCTCACCAGCCAAAGCAGGAATGCAACCTGTCTCCTCTGAGTCCTCCTTAAAAGGCTTCCCATGATTGGATTTAGCATCACTAATTGCAGAAGACACTCCCCTTTGGCTGATTACAAATGGAATCAGCTGTGGATGTAGCTGACGTGATCATGACCTAATCCTATGAAATGTCCTCATTGCAACAGACAGGCCAGCGCTTGCCCAATCAGATGAACAGGTACCACAACTTGGCCAAGTTGACATCTGTCCCTAACCATGACAGGTATTTTGACTGTCACTCTATAGAAATGGAAACATATATCTTGTGACTGTCACTCTTTTGTATACTGTCAGAGGATAATTTGTTCTGAGTTTCATAGGTCAACATTCAGAGGATAAATTTTGCCAAGGTCTGTAGCTGACCTTGAGGAAATTTGCACTGTTTCTGATTTCGTCTTTCATTTGTACTGTTACGGGAATGGCTGAAAGATTTGTGATATTGCTATGGGATGAATACATTTTAAACCTTTTCTGGTTTTGCATGGGCAGGCACCAGGAAATGAACCCAGGTCTCCAGCATGGCAGGTGATAACTCTGCCTGCTCAGGCAGCATGGCCCAATGAATGCATTTTGTATATTGAAATAACACATCTTTTTTTGGTCCAGAGCATGATATATTTTGAAAGTGTTATGAGCCCTGAATGCCATGTCCTTTAATCCTAATTCAATATTGTAGGGCAGAATCTTTTTATTAGCTTTGTCCCCCATGGAGAGATGACACGCTCAATTGTGGGTATGAACATTTGATTAGATAGGGATGTGACTCCACCCATTCAATCAGGGTCTTATTAGTTTACTAGAGTCCTTTCAAAGGGAAAACATTTTGGAGAAAGTTCAGATGCTGACACATACACAGATGTTTGGAAATGCAGAGGCAGAGGCAGACAAGGATATTTGGAGAATAGTTGCTTAAAGCTGACAGAGACACTGATGTTTGGAGATGCTTGGGGTGTGGACAGAGAGGGCAGATGCCTAGACTTGAGCGTAGCTCCACAGATGTCACTGCCTATCAGATGCTAAATAAATCAGAATCCAAAGTTGTCTCCCAGAAAAACTAAGTGATGGTCAACAGAATGATTCACTCACTTATGTGCCTTCTTCTGTTCTCAGTGACGACAGAAAATTTCACCTAAATCTATCTTGCATAGTTTCAGTAATTGAGTGATATATATGATTTATTGGCTTTGTGCGTTTACTCTGATGAGATAAGTCAGTTACAATGCAACTCTCTCACAGAAACCTATGAAAACAACATATTGCTTAGTTTTTGTGAACTGACTGATGGACATGTTTCTTTGACCTTATACACTTTTTTTTTTGACTCAGTAATAATGTTCCAAACCAGCTTTCACATGAAAATCTGTGAAACTCATTTCTGAAGGGTCTCAAAAACTGAGTGATATAAGGGCAGGCAATCGTTGCTCAGGGGCAGAGTTTTGATTTGCCATGCTGGAGATATGGGTTTGATTCTTGGTGCTTGCCCATATAAAAAAAAATAATAATAAAAAAAAACTGAGTGATATAATTTGTTCATTTCAATAAAGTATCCTGAAATAGCAGTTTAGTTACAACATAATTTTCACCTGGAAAACTGTGAAAATAATATGTTTGTTTTGTAAATTGCATTACACATGACTAATTCACTTCTGTGCACTTAGGGACTGGCCTCTTCCCTAGTTTCAGAAACTGGCTGATATACATGACTCATACACACTACACATTTATCTTGGCTCTAATAAAGTAGCAGCATGACCTTACACCTGAGACCTCATTAGACATACCATGCATACTTGGAAAATGAAGGGTATACAAAATTCGTTGACATAAATGCTCTTATTTAGTGTTTCTTCCCAACTTTCACCTAGAGAGCTGTGAAAGAGGCCTATTTCATGAAACTAAGTGATATATATGATTCATTTTTAAATTTTATTGCTAAGTGTAGCATGTATGCATAGAAAAGGGGGGAAAAGCAATGATTTTCAAGGTGCACTTCACTATGTAGTTACAAAACAGATTTCAGAGTTACCATTCTGAAGTTACCATTCCACTATTTCATAATTTTCCTTCTAGTTGCTCCAAAACCCTGGATGCCAGAAAAAATATACATTTTCATTTTTGTGAAAAGTAACATATATGTTAAAAAGCAATAAATTTCAAAGCACAGTGCAACAATTAGTTGTAGAACAGATTTCAGAGTTTAGCATGTGTACAATTCCGCCATTTTGTTTTCACTTCTAGATACTCTAAGATGCTCAAGACTAAAAGAAATGTCAATATAATGGTTCAGCATTCATACTTGTTGAACCCCAACTTCTCTGTATAACTCTACCATGATTTATTCAACTTCACACATTTATTTTTATGGGTGAAGTAATAACAGTAATACAGTTTAAGGGAACCTTTCACAAAGAAAGGTGCACAAAATGTGTAATACATGCTTTTGAGATCTCAGTGAAATGCATGCTTCATTCACTTATGAATTCATCTTGACCCAGTAATATAAGTAAACCCAAATTTCACCAGAAAACTATGACCCTGGATCTTGCATGCTTTTGGAAATTGAATGATATACATGATTCATCAACCTCTCTGGACTATTCTTTCTTTTATGTCTGGGTAGATATGGGAATGGAGCACTGCAGAAAAATTTCTTTGAATTCTCCTACTACGTACCAATCTGAACCTAAATATGTAGACTTCTGATTTATATCTGATTTTAATGAATACAGTCCTTTTTCTACCCCTTATCTTCTTTTTTAACTTTTTTAATATTTTTATTATGAACAATGAACTGACATATCAACATTCTTGACATACAATCATTCTTGACGTATAAATGTTCTTGATATGGTTACAATCCTACCAAGAATAGTCTCTGAACTATTCTTGATACAATGATATAGTTAAAAAGAACTTTCAGTAAAAATCTGAAAACTGGTATGCTGCCCATAATCGAATTCTTTCTGCCCTATGTAATTTTCTATGCTCTTACCTGCACTCAGTCATAATGTTAAATCTAACATTCACCTAGAAAGCTGGAAAACCAGAAACTTGCTCACTTTAGGAAGCTGAGTGATATACATGATTCACTGACTCCTATTCATGCATCTTGACTCAGCAAAATAGCTACCACGCAACTTTTATGTAGAAATCTGCAAAACAGGTATCCTCAATATGTTCAAAAACTGAATGAAATACATTATTTATTGGCTTCTGTGTAGATGTATCTTTTGTAAGTAACACAGTTACAATACAACTTTTACGTTGTAAGCATTTATCTCACTGAGTGGTATACATGATTCATTTTCCTATTATGTAATCATCTGAACTCAATAATACAGTCACATCAGCTTCTATAAAGCTGCAAAACTGGTATCTTCTTGGCCTGTAAAGTGAGTGTTATATGCAATCCATTGACTTCCACTGATTATACTTAATCAGTAATGCTATTATTACCCAGCTTGTTCCAGAAAATTACAAAATTGTTACCTTGCATGTATGTGGAAACTGGGTGATATACAGAATTTGTTGACTTCTATCCCCTTATCTTGATGCAGCATTACAGTTTCAATCCACCTACAACTTCTCTGAAAGTGGTGTTTTACATACCTCAGGATAATGGGTGAAATGAATGATTCCTTGATTTCCATGCACTCAGAGTGACTCAATAAAGCAATTATAACAAAAGATTCTCCATTAAGCCTCCCATATTGCATCGGGCATTATTTTGCAAACAGTGATATTTATGATTCATTCACTTTTGTGCACTTAAGAAGCTGATATCTTGTTTAGTTTGGGAAACTGTGTTATATATGACACATTCAGTTCTATGCCTTCATCTTGAACCTATAATTCAATCACATCCAACTTTCACCTAGAAATTGCAAAACTGGCATCTTGTGTCATTTTGGAACATGAGGGCCAATGATATATTGTCTTCTATGTACTCTTCTTTACATAGAAATATGTTTACAATGAAATTTTCATCTATAAATCTGCAAAAGTGGTATTTAGTATATATTTGGAAATTAAGTGAAGTACATGATTTGTTGAGTTCTGTGCTCTTATCTTGATTCAGTAATGGATTTAGAAAAGCATGAGAAATCTGCAAATCCGTTATGCATAATTCAAGATACTGAATTTTTTACATAACTCATTAACTTTTGTGCACAAATCTTTCTGCAATAATGGATACAAAAATAAATTCATCTATGGAGCTTGGAAAAGTGGAAATTGCATTTTAGTAAGTTGATATAAATAATTCATAACATTCAATACACTCATCTTGATATGATAATACAGTTGCAAAAAACCTTTCTCCTAGAAAGCTGCAAATATGGTATCTTAGCTTCAGAAACCTAGTGATACACACGATTCATTGACCTCGCTCCTCTTACTTGAATCAGTGATACAGTAACAATGCCGTTTTTCCACGAAAACTATGAAATTGTATACTCAGAAAATGAGAAAGATATATTATTATGGACTCCTATGCACTTAACTTGACTCAGTAATTCCATTCTAGAAAGCTGCAATACAAGTATATTGCTTATTTCCGACCTGGAGTGATATGCATAGTACATATCTTGACTCAGTAAGAGGTTTACAACACAAATATTACCTAGAAAACTTCAAAACTGGTATCTTAATCATTTTCAAAAGTGCATGATATATTGGATTCATTCTCCCTATGTCCTAAGAGACAAGTATCTTGCTAGTCTCAGAACCTGAGGGATGTGTGTGATTCATTGATTTCCATGCCCTTTTCATGTCTCAATAATGGAATTTTCACCTGCAAGTTTTCAACAGTTGCACAATGTATACTGTTGGGAGCTAGATGATATATATGATTCATTTACTTCTTGATTCAGTAATACACCTCACTCATATTTCATGTAGAAAAATGTAAAAGTGGTTTATTGCATACTTTTGTAAACTGTGTGTGAAAGATGATATTCATTTATTTCTATGCACATATCATGATTCAGCAGTACAGTTAAAATACAACTTATACCTAGAGAGATGTAAAAATGCTAACTTACGTGTTTGGGAGCAGAATGATATGCATCATTCATTGATTCCAAGTTCCTATCTTGACTCAATAATACAGTTACAGTACAATGTTCACTTTGAATCTGTGAAAGTGGTAACTTGTAGTTTTGAAACGAGTGACAATACATTATTAATTTGACAATACATTATTAATTCACTCCTATACATATATTTTGAGACAATAATACAGTTGCAACTGAACTTACTCCAAGAAAGCTGTTTATTGTTCTTTCATAGATTGAAAAATGATGTAATGATCCTCTGACTCCATGCATGTACCTTAAACACTTATAATTTAACCTTTATCTAGAAAGCTGAGAGCTTGCATAATTTCAGAAACTTAGAGATATACATGATTCCTTGAATTCTACCCACTTTTCTTCACTTAGTAATACTAAGGGAAGAATTTTAACTAAACAATTTTAACTAAAAAGCTACAAAATTGGTATTTTGCCTTCCTAGGAACTTATGACCCAGACTTCTATGGATTTATGTTGATCCAGCAATACAATAATACGATTATAACAGAAATTTCTCCAATACATGTACTCTTGTATAATTTTGTATATTGAGGGTATATGGATTCATTGACCTGTGCACTTACTGTTGCTAAGTAATACAATTATACACAACTCTCCACCAGAAAGTTAGCTTCAGAAAGTGAGTGATACACATGATTCATTGAAAGTTGCAATACAGAAATTTTCTTCAATTTGAATATTGAGCTATATCCATGAATCATTACGTTCTATGTACACATTAACTCAGTAATACAACACACCGTTCAAGTAGAAATCTGCAATTGTGGCATTATGCTTAGTGTCAGAAACTGAGTGATATAGATGAATCATTCACATCTTTGTACTTAGTAATACAGTTACAAAACAATTTTTACCTAGAAATTTGCAAATGTGGGATCTTGCTTAGTGTCAGAAATGTACCGATGTACTTAATAGTACAGTTTCAAGCAAACTTTCACCAAGGAAGTTGTGAATATATTTTCTTGTGTCCTTTTTTGAAGTTGTGTGAAGTGTATGATTCCTTGACTTATAGGCACTTACAGTGATTTAGTAACACAGCAATGACTTCCACCTAGAGAGATTAAAAAAACTTGAATTTGATCAATTTTGGAAACACTGACATACATGATGCATATGAGTTCTATGCTTTTATATTGACTCACTGTTAAAACAATTTTCATGGGAAAAATAATGGAAATGGGGTATTTCATAGCTTCAGATGCTGAGAGATATAATATCCTCAGAGTTACATCTTGGCATTAATTTCTATTTTGGCATTAGTTTTCACTCAAAAAATAGTTATAATCCAAATTCACCCAGAGAGCCACAAAATGGTATCATGCACTTATTAAAATACTCAGTGATATATGTGACTGATATGCTTCTGTTCACTAATCTTAATTCAGTAATAGAGTAATGGAATATTCACCTAACAAGGTGTGTATGTTGAATTTTTTCAGAATCTGTGTTATCATTTACATTCACTAATGTGCAAATAGAAACATGTATCTGCTTAGTTACAGAAACTGATTCTAGTTATGATTCATTCGCTTATACAACTTATCTTGATTCTGTAATACAGTTGCATAAAAATTTACCTAGAAATCCACAGAACTGGTACCTTCCTAAGTTTTAGAAACAGAAAGTTATACCAGGGTTCATTAACTTCTATGCACTCACCTTAAGATGGTAGTACAATTAGAAGAGAATTTTTCCAAGAAAGAAATAGTTACTTCCCCTCATTGACTAAGATGGCAAAACTGCTATCTTGTACCTATTCAGAAATTGAGTGACATACATGACTTTTAAGCTTCCGTGCATTTTTCATGGGTCAGTTATACAGTGACAACACGAAAGTCACCTAGAGGGGCTTGAAAGTGACATCTTGCAGTTTTGACAACTGAGTGATTGTCTCAGTTTGCTAAAGCTGTTGGAATACAATATATGAGAAAAGGGCTGAAGCTTTCATTGGGGATAAGTTTTACAAATTTGCAGATATAGTGCCATGAAAATGCCTAAATTAAGGAATCAAGAGTAAGATAACTTCACTAATGAAAGGCTGCTGGCATCCAGGTTTCCTCTGTTACATAGAAAGGCACTTAGTGATGTCTGCTGCTCCTTCTTTTCTGAGATCTGGTTTCAATTGCTTCCTATCCCAGCTTCTCTTGTTCCCTGTTTGTGTCTCCTGGGCATTTATTTCTAAGATCTCTGGGCTTTTACTGTCTTTAATCCTCCTCACATATATCTCCAATAAAATAGTAGGACCCACCTTGAATGGGCTTGTCACATTTCAATTGATATAGCCTAAGCAAAAGGTCCCACCTTATATACCAGCCCTCACTATAATTAATTGAAAGAATATGGTCTTTTGGGCGACAAATAACAGAGTCAAACTAGCACTGTGGTAATACATAGTATTTCACAATTTGCATTTTTCTTAACTTAGTAATAGAGTTACAACACAAAGTTCACCTAGGGAGCTGTGAAAATAATATCTTGCATAGTTTTGGAAACTGAGTGGCAGGTGTGATTAACTCACTTCTATGTATTTTTACTTATGCAGTAATATTTTAAAAGCCTAAGTTTCACTTAGAGATTTGCAAAGTGATGTTTTGCTTATATTAAAAAACTCAGTGATATACATGATTCATTCACCTTTGCAAATTTATCTTGAATCTGTATTATATTCGCCAAACAAAACTAACCTTGAAAGCAATGAAACTGGTATTTTGTTTCATTTCAGAAAGTGTATAGTATGCATGATTTCCTGACTTCAGTGTACATTCCTTCATTCAGTAACATATTTACAACACAACATATTTGTGTTGTAATTTACACAAGATAAATTTGCAAAAGTGAATGAATCATGTAAATCACATGTATTTCACAGGTATTTAAAACCACAGGGGTATACACAATTCATAGTTTCTGCACCTTGTTATGACTCAATAATAGTTACAATCTGATATTCACCTAGTGTACTGCAAAATCGGTATGTTGCATAGTGTTGGAACTGAGCAGTAGATATGTTTCATTCACTTCCATGCAATACCTTGATGCAATAACAGAATTATAACAGGAATTATAACAAAAATTAAACAAAAGAAGCTTAAGGAATGGTGTATGCATACTTTGAATGATATATATGATTCATTAATGGCTGTACACTTATATAGTGTAAAAACTATTGTTACAACTGAAGTTTCCCAGAAAGCTATGACACTGAATATATTCTGAATCCTACCGATATACCTGAATTACTTGATTCTGTGCATATATCTAGAGACAACAATAGAGTTGCAACACAGCTTTCACCTGCAAAGCTGTAATACAGGCACCATGGATGGTATTGCGTATTCAATGACATAATTCACTATTTATGCTCTTTTCTTTAATCAGAAATATAGTTAAAACATAAATTTAAACCAAATGAAATGAAAATGTCCTATTACTTTTTCTCAAAAACTGATTAATATACATGATTCATTAACTACTGTGTATGCATCATTACTCAGTAATACATTTGTAACACCAATTTCCCCTAGGAAACTGCAAAACATTCATCTTGCTGAAACTGGAATTGTTGTATACATTATTGGGTTCACTTTATACATTCAACTTGACTTCATAATATAGTGACATACCAACTTTCACCTAGAAAGTTGTAAAACTCTTGTCTTGATTAGCTGTATTACTTCATCCCCTCATTTCGATTCAGTTTTGCAGATTCAGCTGAACTGTCAAAAGCTGTGATTTTGTTGCATGCATGCCTTTTATTGAAATACATTTTTCTTTTACTTCAATCCACATATTGTGACATAGTAATACAGTTATTACACAGATTATCACTTTGGTAATGTTACATTGCTTACTTTCAGAGACTTAGTGATATACGTAATTCAAATGTGCACCTCATAATATAGTTACAACAAATTTTCACCCAGAAATCTGTGAAATGGTTTGCTGCACAGATCTAGAATCTGAGGGATAAAAATGGTTCATTCACCCCCTCCCAGTTATCTTGAAGCAATAGTACAGTGCAACACCCAGAACTGCCACCTAAAAAGCTATAGGATAGATATCTTTCCTAGTTTCAGAAACTGTGTGATATATATGATTCACTGATTTTGAGCACAATTACTTGACTCACTAACACAGGTACAAAAGAACTTTCACTTAGAAATCCTTGATGTATTATCTTGTATACACTTTGAATATGTGTTATATACATATTTCATTCAATCCTATGCATGTATGCTGCCTCAAAATAAAGTTAAAACCAAACTATCAAAATAAAACCATGGAGTAGTATTTTCAACAACCCAGTTATAGGTATGATTTATAGATTTTTGTGCAATTGTATTGATTTAGTAATCATTTCCCTGAAAAGTGGTAAAACAGGTTCTTTTCCTTAGTTTTGAAAGCATGTGATAATACGGTTCCTTCATTTCTATATATTTAGAATGTGTTATCACTTTAAATCTGGAAATGGAGTGATATTCATCATTGATTCACTTCTGTACAATTATCTTGATTCACTAATACAGTTACAAGCCAAATTTCATCTTGAAAGTTTCAAAAGCTATACTTACATTCTTTAGTATTACAACTGTGAAGTTATTTGACTTATTAATACGTTATACTGAAGCTTTACTTAGAAAATGCAAAACTTTCATGTTAGATTTATAAACTGATGGATTCATATATTTCATTTGCTTCTATGCACTAGTGTTCACTGAATAAAACAGTACAACAGATTATCTACCTAGAAAGCTATGATTCTTTGTGCATATTTTAAACTGAGTACTATATATGATTCATGGGTGTCTCATTAATATGGTTACAACAGAACATTCACCTATGAAGTTGTAAAATTACCATCTTGCATAGTTGAGAAAGTAAATGATATTCATGATTCACTGAATTTTGTACACCTATCATGGCTTGGTAATACTACACAATTCAAATCTCAGTCTACCTGTAAAACTGGTATCGTGTACCGTTATGAAAATTAGAGACATGCATGCTTCATCTAATTTGATGAACATACGTTGACTCAGGATTACTGTTAGAAAATATAAATATGAGAAAATTCCAAAATTCTATCATACATAATTTCAAAAAACGAATGATATATTGACTCATTCACGTCTATGCACCTAATTTGTCTATGTAATAAAGTTACACAGAATATTCACTTAAAATGCTTTGAAAATATTACATATCATAGGTCCAGAAAATGAGTGGAAGACACGATTTGATTCTTTTCTATGATGCACTCATCTGGATTTAGTGCTACACTTGCAAGAGAACTTTCACATAGAAAACTAAAAAAATGTCGCTATATACTTAAAAACTTACAGATACACGTTCTATTGAATTCTCTGTACTTCTCATGACTCAGTAATACAATTATATTATAGAATTTACCTGGAACACTACAGTACTAACATCTTGCTTTCTTTTGGAAACAGAGTAATAAATGCGACTCATTGATTTCTATGCACTGAGCTTGAAAGAGTAACACAGTTATAATGCAAATTATACAAAAAATATGCAAATTTTACCAAAAATATATTGTAAAGTTTTATAAATTGTAAAGTTCTATAAAATGAATTTATGTATAATTCATTGACTTCTATGCACTTTATTTTGACTCCATAATATAGTTTCAACCAAAGTACCACTTAAACACTGCAGAGCTTGTATCTTCATCTGCATTGGAAAATGAATGATGCACATTTCATGCACTCCTATGTATTTATCTTGATTCAACATCGCAGCTACAACACAATTTTCTTGTAGAAAAAAGAAAAGTCACACATCTTAAAAAAAAACTGGATAATATACATACTTCATCAACTTCTGTACACTCATTTTGAAACTATGATACAGTAAGAACACATTTTCACTTTGTGTTGTATGAAAGGCAACCGGATATTTGTGGCCACTTAATTTATAGGTTCAGATTCATGGACAACACAGACCTCAGTGATCGAACAACAGAATTATTAGGAAAGTAATTAAAAGATCATTAGAAATAAGACATAATCACCAGGTACACAGCACCAACACCTGAAGAAGAGGGCTAGGGAATCTTGGAGACAGTATACAGGGTCTGATTAGTAAAAATCCACAGCAATCCTGTAGACAGCATTCAGAGTCTCATTAGTAAAAATCCACAGCAAAGCATTCTTTTCCCAGATAAGATCCTGATGAGACTCTCTGTGCATTTCTCATGAGATTCCCCTCTCTCCTTTCTAGCTGCTTGCATGCAACTTTTATGATATCTTTACACAATACCGGCTGAATCCCAATTAGCTTACATGACTGGACCCAGTTTGGTCCTCTGGGAACTGGCTAGGGACCAAAAGGAGCTTCCTGGGATTGAGATATCTTTAACAAAGTGTGCCTCCTTCTTGGGGGATAGCCAATCCTCTCAGCGGAAGCACACATTTCACCAATTTGTTACCAAGGTCATGCAACGGCAGTATCAGTTGAATAGAACAGATTCTACAAATTTATCTTTCCCTTACATTCAGCCCTTAGAGTCTGATCTATTCGTGATGTAAGCCATGGTCATTTTTGAGGTAAATTTAGTTTATACATATATTTTCATTTAAATACAGAATGAAGTATTAAGATATTTTTATGCACGCATAAAGGAATTCAGGTATCTACATGATTTGAACATCAGTTAGTAAGTACAACAAGAGCATACATTAGGAACAGATCTACTTACAACAATAGTACTTTAGATTAATGGACTAAGTCATCTAGTCTGGGGCAAGAAAAGTAATATCACCCATGCAGTACATTTCTCCATGCAGGAGATTAAGATACCTAGTTTGGGCAAGAAAAGGAATATCTCCCAGCCAGTACAGTGTTCTTTCACATTCTCCATGGTATGGGGAAAAGACACACCACCCAGCCAGTACAGTATATTTTTATAGTAGTTACCCTGGTCTGGGGCAAACACAAAAAGACAGCTACAGGAGAAGAACCAACAGAGTAGAATTAAAGATACCATTATACCAGATAATATCATTAGTACTAAATACCAGTTGTCCATGGTGAAAAAGATCTGTTCAAACCCATCAGTCATGAGCACACAATGGCAGTAATGAGAAATAAACATTTCTCTAATTGAAATATGAGTCAATGGGCAGAACATGAAAGAAGATATTGACCTTTGCTCAACATATCCCTCTCACTGATTATAGTTGTATGAGTCAGCCAAGAATCATTTTTTAAAAACACACCTATATTGGAATATACTTTGCAGACTGTCCAATTCACCTATCTAGTTTTGAGCATTTTCACCCTGCCCCCTAGAAAAGCAATCATGAACCCCTAGCAGTCACTCCCCAGGCCCCCATATCCTACCACCTCTAATTAACTTTCTGTCTCTGTAAATTGACCTGTTCTGGAATGCCACAGATGGTCATTTGTGACTGGTTTCTTTTGTTTAGCATCAGGTTTTCAAGAATCATCCATGTTGTAGCATGCTATCAGTATTTTGTTTCTTTTAATTGTCAAATAATGCTTCATTGCAAAATCTATCACATTTTGTTTATCTATTCATCAGCTGATAGATATTTGGGTGTTTCTGTTCTTTGGCTATCATGAATAATGCTGCTGTGAACATCTGTGGACAAGTTTTGGCATGGGTGCTATTTTGATTACCTTTAGGTCTACACTTAGGAGTGAAATTGTCAGATCATACAGCTATGCTTAATGATTTGAGGAATTGCCAGGTTATTTTCCAAAGTGGCTATACCAATTTACCTTTCCACCAATTGTGTATGAGGGTTCTGATTTTTCCATATCTTGTTATTCACCTTTTGTATTATGGCCATCCTTGTGGGTGGGAAGTGGTATCTCATTGTGGTTCTTATTTACCTTTCCCTAGTAACCAATGATGTTGAGCATCTTTTCATGTGTTTACTGGGCATTTGAATATCTTCCTTGGAGAAATGTCCATTGCTAAGTGGGTTATCTGTCTTTTTATAATTGAGTTATAAAAGAGTTCTTTATACATTCTGGATCACGAGGTCACTTATCAGATGTATGATTTCCAAATACTTTCTCCCATTCTGTGGGTTGACTTTCACTTTATTATGGCATTCTTTGCAACATAAAAGTTTTAAATTTGAAAAGTGAAATTCATTTTTTCTTTAGTCAACTGCACTTCTGGTATTGCATCTAAGAACCATTGCCTAACCCAAACTCATGAAGTTATACACATATGTTTTCTGCTAGGAGTTTGATAGTTTTAGCTTTTATACTTAGGTCTATAATACATCTTGAGTTAATTTCTGTATATGGTGCGACATAGGGGTCTATCATCATTTTTTTTGCATGTGGATATGTAGTCCTAGCACCACTGGTTAAAGGGTATTCTTTCCACCATTTAAGTGTTTTGGCACCCTTGTTGAAAAGTCAATTGATCAGAAATGGAAGGGTTTCTTTATGGACTCTCAGTTCAATTCTACTGACCTTTATGTCTACCCTATGCCAGTACCTCACTCTCTTGTAAAGTGTAGATTTCTAGTTCTGAAATTGGGACATGTGAGTTTTTTGTTCTTCAAGTTGATTTTGGCTACGTGGGATCAAAATTTGGGATGTACATTTTAACACAAATATTGGTTATACAAAAAGTGGCTAGAAAAGCCTAATCTCAAATCTAATACCCATTAGATGGCAAAAATTCTTAGTGCCTTAATCTTTTGACAACTAAACTGTGCTTGGATGATACACACATCCCACTGATAGTCAAACAACCCATTGGTTGTTTAATACATTCATCAATTTAATACATTCAGAATTATTTGGAAGTGTCAGACTACCAGCTGGATACAATAAGGTAATTGCCAAGGCTTGGACACAAAGAGTCATTGAGCCCAAGTTAACTAGAAAGATGTCATCCTCTGGATGGATGCTGAGGTCTAGAAGGATCTTCAAAGTTCAGAAAAACAACATTTCATGGCTTGACCCACAGTGCTTTACAGTTACTGCAGCTGCAGGTGGCTCTCCTCAGAACCTGCTGACATATTTTCAGTGTCTGAGCTATCTACAGCTTGGACTTTTTGAACCATTCTTTACCACAGACTATAGTCAGAACAAAAATAAGAAACCAGAGGAAGACGATGCATTGTCTTTGATATGAAGTGAAACCACAAAAGCTAGGATTAAGCTTGCCTCACTTACTCTGGTACCTTCAAATATCTATTAGAATATTTTCTTTTGAAGAGTGCAAACTTAAATATCTGAAAGCCTTCCAGCTCTTTCCATGTTCACTTAGGATAAACCACCAGTTTCCACCTCACAGAACTTTTGTTCGTGTGTATGAAAAGGCCTCCCTTTCAACTATTCCATCAACCTATTTCAAAACCAAACTGATTTAACATTGCATGGAAGACATTTTATTTCTCCATGGAAAAATAATTTGACAGTGAACACACCTCTATTATTTTTTGTATTTATATTCAACTAAGAGTAGAGATCTCACCCTAAAAATCAACTTTTAGAGTTTTGCTTAAATCTCTAGCATTCCACAACTTCCATGGGATACTTGAGCTTCTCTAGACCAAGACCAGCCAATGACTTTGCAAGGAAGAATATCATGAGAAACTTTGAATTTTCTCCTACTTCTCCCATAAGGGGTACACACCTTCAAAGAATCCGATACATCCCCAAATCAATGACCCTCAACAAATGCATGTTTCTCTGAAATTTTCCCCTTTTCATGCAGGAGGTTGTGTCCTTATGAGGATTCCTGCCATGGAATGATGGGTTGGTCCTGTGTCTTTGGCAGAGTGGTTGGTGAGTTCCATTTCACAGAAAAAAAACAAGGCCAAAATAGCCCACTTGATCCTCCAATCTTTTCTCTGCCAACTGGCTGTCTCCCTGTAACATCTAAACCTGTGGTTTCCACCCGAGCTCTGTCCTGAATGTCCTACTTCATTTTTACTATGTGATTCTAAATTCCCAAACATCTATTCATTGCATCTCTCCAATCACCCCTGCAATTCCTAAACATAGTTGCCTAATTCTGATCAGCATTGCTGGGGCACTAGGCTAGTCATTTCCCAGGCCCCGTTGCTACCCAAAATACAGACTCATTCAAATTCACTTGATGCCAATAGTTGTCTTACACTTAACTGTGGGCTCTGTTTTTTGTTTTCTTGTCCTGAACAGTCAAAGCTAAAGACACCGACACAGAACAACCCGAGCAAATATAGATTTCCTTCTCCATTCCTTTTTTTCCTTCTTTGCCCAAACATTACATGATGCTAGTTCTGACATGCTCACTTCTCAGCCTGATACAAAGCATATATGATGAGGTGAGCATTTTCTATGAACTTCAATGAGAGCTAACTAATGGCCAGATGGTACTCGGGTGCTTAGTCAATATGCCCATTTACGTTGAACATGTCTCCCCAGCTTGTCGCATGTTTCCATATGTTAAATACAAAAACACAGTATATATAATTCCAAATAACATAAAGATGAGATCTTGTGAAACCATCTGAGGTTAAAGAAATTTGCATTTTATACTTGGGCAAATAGCCATTTAAGTGAGTGGCTGCCAAATCTGAGTGCCGAAGAGAAAAATTTGTCAGGAAATCAGTTAAGAGGGCAATAACACAATAAGTTTTCTTTTATTTTTTTAAAGCAATTTTAATATAATGAAGTATTTAGAGACCAAATTTCAGTATTTACCGATGGG
Organism: Tamandua tetradactyla; assembly: GCF_023851605.1. Classification (NCBI taxonomy): domain Eukaryota; kingdom Metazoa; phylum Chordata; class Mammalia; order Pilosa; family Myrmecophagidae; genus Tamandua; species Tamandua tetradactyla. The sequence continues at coordinate 12,099,168 of NC_135354.1, forward strand.
TTTCCCTCTCAAAGTCTACTTTAAACAAGGACTCTGTCCTTTATGGCTTTCAGTATATTACTTCCAAATACAATGCACAAATACCCCATCTTAACTCTAACACAACATTAATCCCGCTTACATGTTTGCATAGTTTCAGTATATGAATTATGATTCTATTCAGCCTCCTCCTCACTGTCACTTAGGCCCTTACGCTATCCATTTCTTTATGGAAAATGGAAGTGTTTGCTAATCCTTTAGCCACTCAGGTCTCAGTGAATTAAGGCTGGTGCATTAGAAAATGGATCCTATCCATCACATCAAAAGAGTAATTCCTAATATTAGACTTCACATTAAAGCCAAAAGGCCCTACAAATCACAAATTTAACACTAATAGCATGGTTCTTTATCAAGCAACTTTATTAATACAGTGTTTAAATATTAATTGATTTCTTATTCTCTGTCACTTCCTTAATCATATTTGTCTCAAGGTATGAAAAGTATATTAGAGAATAAAATACCTGCATTTTCTTTCTCTAGCCTAAGCCTGGAAGCAACATGAATATTCAGTGGATGTTCTAAGGCTATTAAAGGAGCTACCAACAACAAAAAAAATCAACTAAGGCCTTGAAAAGCTTTTCCTGTTACTCTGACAACGAAAGTCCCTCACCCCCTTTCCCTGAGCCCCCAAGCCTGCTCACTCAGGCTCTCTCCTTGGCACTTCATTTTCTCCACTGTGGAGCCTGCCCGGCAAGACTGGCATTTTGAAAAATACACTCCAAGTTCTAAACAACTGGTATACAAACAGGCTTTCCAACAACACTGGCTTTAGTGTGGAAATGGGCAAGATCAGTTGTGTGTAAGAGAAACTGAGTAGAAATCCTCAAGTAAAGCAATGGGGTAGGGAGAGTGTCCTTCCAATAGGAATAAATGTGCAAAAGTCCTAAAGTTGGGAGGAGCTTGGGACTGTAAAGGAACTTAGAGTCCAGAGTGCAAGGGAGAAAGTTTAAGAGATTAGTAGAGAAGACACTGGGGGCCAGAGCCTGTTGGCTCTCAGGCCAGATATAGCAGATGCTGTAGTATGTCATCCCTGATACCCTCTCATCAGGACTAATGCACTCAGATCCCCAGCCGAGTTCTCTGGTTGTGACTGTAGGAGGCCAACTTTTCCCTCTGCACAGTTCTGCTTCTGTCACTCCCCATGGGAGTTAATTCTGATAACCCTACCCAACAAACCTCAACTCAGAGTCCAATTCCTGGGGACCCCAACCTGTGGCACCAGGTCAAAGGGTCCAGTCTTTATGTCCATGGAATGCGAGCAATTAAGGGTTTTAGGCACCAGGTAAGATAACAAATCTGCATTTGTAAAATATGATTTCCCGGGTGTGTGGAGAGTGAATTAGATGAGAGCAAAACCAAGTGTGGAAGAAGATAGCACTTCACAGGAAGTAGAATGGTCACAACCAAAAATACAACAAGTGCTATTGAGGATGTGGAGAAAGTGGAACCCTCCTACACTGCCAGATGGAGTGGAATGGTGCATCTGCTTTGGGAAATACAGTGTGGCAGTTTCTCAAAAAGTTAAACCTAGAGTTACTATATGACCTAGTAATTCTACTCTTTGATATATACCCAAGAGAACTGAAAACATACGTTCACCCACAGATTTATACCTGAATGTTCATAGCAGCGTTATCCATTAATAGTCCCAAACTGGAAACATCCGAATGTCTATGAGCTAGTAAATGGTTGAACAAAATGTGTCATATCTACACAGTGGAATGCTATTCATTAATTTAAAAAAAAGTACTGATAGATGTTACAATATGGAGAAACCTCAAAAACATTAAGCTGAGTGGAAAAGGTTAGGTCCAAAAGAGCACATGTAATTCCTTTTATAGGAAATGTCCAGAAAAGGCAAACAATATATTTGAGTAACTCCCATGGGAAGCTGGGGGAGGGAATAGGGATTAACTGTAAGTAGGCTCAAGGGAGCTCATCAGGTATAGGAAATGTTCCAATGTTGGATTGCTGTGACTGCTGAATAACTCAGTAAACTTATTATAAGACAATTTCATTGTACACTTAAGACTGCTGATTTTTTTTTGCTATGTAAATTATACCTCAATAAAATTGTTTTCAAAAAGTGAAAGTGGAAAAATAGCCAGCAGGGAGCAGGTGCTTTCATCCAGGTCAGGGATGATGGTGGGGCTTGGACCAGGTGGGAAGGGAATTCAAGAAAGGTGGAAGCTTAGAAGATACAACTATTGGGCTCTCCATCAAGCCTTCAGCACTCTGTGAACTCGACAGCACTAACTTTTTGCCGCATTCATCCTGTCCTAATCACATACTGCCTTACATTATCATTTAATTGTTTTGAACTGCCTGTCATTGCTCGGAGGTCAGATGTGTACATGGGGGTGGGGTGGGGGGTGCCATAAATACTCCTGAACAAACAAATGGTGAGACTACTGAACATAATCAGTCCCAGGCTGACTATCAGTGATTATTCTGGATTATACTAACAAGCATCATAATGTGAGAACAGTAAGACTAGCAATTACCTTCACATAGGAGTTGCTGAAGTCATCAACACAACAATGGAGTACAAATCAATTTGTTAGAAAATAACCACTACAATTGATGGCAAAAAGGGAATAGAAAACAGGATGAAGGAGGCAATCAAAACGTATGCAATTTACATTATATTTGTGGGGGAAAAATAAAATCCAGGGACACTGCAGACACTATACTCATCTTCCCAGTGGCGAGATTGCCTAGTTACTGATTTGCCAAGCCCATGCCGTGGCGGATGGGCAGCACGTGGGCTCTGGGTTCTGGAAGATACGAGTCTGGACCTTGGATGAGCCATTTAACCGTGTGATCTCAGACAACATTTCCAGCTCAATAACCAGGTTCCATGTAGAAATGAGAATACCCAACACAGCTGACAAAGCTGATGGCAGACCATGGTGAAACTATGATCTTTATGGGTCACTATGAATAAAACTACTTTTATTGCAATTTTTACTTAAAATATTTGTACTCATTCATTTTACCAATAAAGCAAAGCTGTATTGAACTCACTTCTTTGAAAAATCTAAGCTATCTGAGGAAGAGTCTCTCTAGTAACCAATTCTGGTGCCAGATCATTGAAGTACAGGGAACAGAAGATTGGAATTGGAGTCAGACCTGGGTTCTAGTTTCAGGTCTTCCACTTACTGTCTGGTTGACATTGGGCAATAAACTCCACACCTCATTTTCCCCACCACCTGTGAAGCAGTGATGATAATATCAATCCTTTAAGGTTGATGGGCCAGTTAAAAGATGAAACATAAAGTGCTTTATACACTGCTGAGGTACAGTCAGCCTTCCAGGTACAGTAGCTACCATCAGTACTATTCATGGAAAAACATGTTTTCAAAATCACCTTGCTTATGCTTCTACACCAGGTTTCTATAAGTCATGAAATGTCTCAGAATAGTGTATTTTGTTCTGAAAGAAATGTGTGAAGGCACTCCAAACACGTAATGAAACAACCAGCTGGCATAGAGAAGAAGTCATACCATCCTGCCACATTGGACCCAGGTTTCACCAGGAGAGGTCAGTTCCCAAAAGTCTTGATGCCCTCTACTTTAAAGACAACATCTATCTAGGATATCACTGCCAAGACAGTAGACTCTTCTGTGCCTCAGAGGCACACATATTTGTAGAAAAGAGATTGTTCATTACCTTGCTTCTTAAAATGTTTCTCTGGGCAGCCTTCACCAATGCACAAATATGTCCGCGTCTAGTGGTACCTCCCCTCCCCACTGTACATACCCAACGCCATATTGAAAACAGCCTCTTTTTATTAAATGACTGCCATTTGATCTTACCTATTGCAGGTCAATGACCAAATCAAATGAGATGTATATCCTGATGTCCTTAGGAAGGGCATCAATTTTGATCAAGGACTGGAAAAAAAAACTGTGAAAGTTATCATGGACCAAATCTATGATGTGTTCAGTGTATGAGGAGAACTTTCTTTATCCAGACTAATGTATTTTCTGGATACATTAATCCAGAAAGATAACTAAACACATGAAAAAGTCTTCTGTTGCATAGTTTCATTAATGGAGTATCGAAAGTATAGAGGCACTCTAAGTATTATGACTGTGGATCTAAAGAAAACAAAAATGATGGTTCATAAGGATCTCGTCACAGTCTTGTCATAATTTGAGTTCCTCCAGGTCCAGACTTGGAAACAAAGTCTCCATGGTAAGGAACTTATTTGGGAGATGATTCCAGGAAATGCTGAAGGACACGAGTGGGAAGGGAAGTGAGATGGGAGGGAAGGGAAGGAAAGGCAGCCAATAAGGATAAGAAGCAAGTCATCCCTAAGGGTAACTGGGTCATAACCCCACTGGAATCTCAGAGATAGCAGAGAATATGTACTTCAGAGTTATGCCCTTAAGATGTAGGGGAGCTGGCATGTTTATATACCAGCTCCTGCCAGGCAGGAGCTGAGGGCTGCCCCTCATGGTTGTTAATACTTTGGGTCAGCCAATAGATGTACAAGGCATTTTCTCACAGCGGAAACCCTCAGCAGAGGAATGGAGGTGCTGGCAACTGGAAGACAGGGCCAGAGTTCACCACCTTGGTGAGGGCTGTGGACAGGGCCAGGACCTGGGCCCAGTAGCACTTTAACACGTACACCCCTCAGCCTGTCAGAAGGGGGCCCCTGCAATGATATCTATCAGAATGGGGGAAACACCCCATAGAATTTCCAGGAGCTACAGTCCTGGAAAATGAATCAGATAGGAACCCATACAATAGCAATCAGATTTTTTTCTTGTCATCTAATAGTTTTCATATAAGCATAATATTTGGTAGGAGGAAATAAGTTCATTATGATCTAAGCCATAACTGAACAACACCATTCGTACAGGGACCACCAAATGTTTTCCCTAAAGGGTCAGATGTTAAATATCTCAGGCCACTCCTGCCACTGCTCGACTCTGCCCCTGGCTGCTCTCCCACTTCACAAACAGCATGTAAGCAACTGGGTATGGGTGTGTCTCCCAGGTTTCCATTTACAAAAATAGTTGGCTGACTCGCACTTTGACATAGAGGAAAGGGGAAAGTTGGAGGAATGTGTAATTTTTCTCAGTTTCACTTTTCCTTTTTTTTTTTTTTCCCCCATGGGCAGGCTCTGGGAATCAAATCCAATCTCCAGCATGGCAGGTGAGAACTCAGTCTATTGGGCCACTGTGGTCTGCCATCAGTTTCACTTTTAACAGACTGTCCATGATATATCTCACTTTTGATTTTTATTTCCGTACTTTATTTGAAAGTTCAATCAGCAATTTAACATAGTTCTTCTCTTGTGCAGGTAACTGAAGAAGCCTAGAGTTGCCATGGCGCTTCATCTATTCCACTTCCTCGTAGAGTTTTCATTTTCTTAACAAAAATTTATTTTCTAATAGAAAAGCATTGGCATGATTGAGAAAATTAAAACAGAGTAAGGAAGTACATAATGATAATTCTCACATCTCCCACCTCTATTCACTGTCTAACTTGCCACTTACAAGTTACTCCTCTCAATAGTTACTTAAAGCATAAATGTAGGTTTCCCTCCTTTCCTTATACAAACAGTAGCATACTATTTTACTGTTCTCTACCCTGCATTTTAAATTTAGTACACAGCAGAAGTCTTACTATATAGCAACACATAATTCCTCATCCTTTTTTCCAACTGCATAGGACTCTACAGTGTGGATGGACCCACTGGGTCTTAGCAGCTCCCTACAGGTGGGTTTCTGGCCTTTTGTTACAAATAATTGCTGGGACAAGAGTGCAACGGAAAGCTTTTATGCATGTCATTTTGTACAGGAATAGGTACACCTATAGGACAGATTTCCAGAAGTGAGATTCCTGGGCCAAAGGGTCAACAGATTTAAGATTTTGATAGAAACTAGAAAGACACCACCCCGATAATGGCTGTTCTGTTTGCAGTCCTGCCAGCAACATGTGAGACAAACTTCTAACCTTGTTCCCATTGGGGAAAAAAGGGAGAAAAACTACATTAAATATTCACGTAGGTGTCTTGGTTGAGGTCTCCAAGACCACCCCCATGTTTGGAGATTCCCTAGAAGGTCTCAGCATCTAGCTGAACCCATGGCTAAGACTGTTTTTAGCTGTATGGTAGGTAAGGAGACATGGATGGCTCATAAAGGAAAAAAGACAGAGTTGTATCTGTAAGAATCCCATGCAGGCTTCCTGTGTTTGCTGCCTCCTGCTGGGAAGAAGCAGCTCCCGAAGACACATGCTCTCCCAAGCAATCACACATGTGATCGTCTGCCCACCAAAATCCATTAGAGACCCGGCACCATAGGGTTTATCTGGGAGCTGGTCACATAAAACAACCTCCACATAAAACATCCCCAATTTCCAGATTCGCCAAAGGGAAGCAGGTGCTTGGCATAACCATCATCTGTGCACAAACCGTCTTGGCACCACCAGCCGGCCTTAACAGGCAAGAAGAGTTTTCCACTAGCATAGAGAGCTGTTCAGCCA